>NC_091954.1:117089282-117326782 GCF_031021105.1 Erythrolamprus reginae | reverse complement strand
AAGGCACAGATCTCACACCGGGACCGAAAGGTAGCAGGAAGATAGGAAGAAGCATGGAATTTATTTATTTATCTATATCCCATTTTTTATAAATAATGCAACACAGTGGACATACCTCATACTACTTCCTCCTACTCTTTTCCACACAACAACAATCCTAAGAGGTGGATTGGGCTAAGAAAGAGTGGGACTGGTCCAGAGTCACTCAGCTGGCTTTCATGCCTAAGGGCGGGACTAGAACTCCCAGTCTCCTGGTGATTGGCCCAAAGTCACCCAACTGTCTTTCATGCCTTAGGCAGAACTAGAACGTATTGTCTCCTGGTGATTGGTCCACCCAGCTTTTCAGGCCTAAGACAGGACTACAACTCACCATCTCCCAGTTTGCAACCACCAGCAAAGGAGCATGAAAAAGCTTGAAGGGAAGGCAGGGATTCGGGATCCAGTCGGTGTGCAATGCTGCTTTGGGAGAGACTGCGCCAGATGCCCGGGTGCTGTGGCAGCCCTCCAAGTGGACGCAGAAGGAGGAGTAGCCAAGGCCTCTGGGGGGGAAGGTTTGCAAAGGGCCTGGATTGCGGTTACAAAAAAGGAAAAGAGGCTAAATACTCTGGGGAGCTGCAATCATCTTAATTGAAGACATGAATTGCATCCCAGGCGCTTCGCTGTGGAAAAGAAGACCTGGGAACTGGCGACACAAACACACAAACACACTCGCACGGAGAGAAAGACACTTCCTCCTCTCGATGTTGCATGCTCACTTTGGCCTGAAAATGCCTTTATTTATTTTATTTGTTTGTTTTGTCAAGTACATATTGCTGGTATACAAAGATATAACAATGTTGATATACATGATGTTTATATACATGATACATGAGATCGGGGGATGGTAGGCAGCTGGTGCACTTATGGACACCCCTTACTGACCTCTTAGGAATCAGGAGAGGTCAACAGTGGAGAGTCTAAGGGTAAAGTTAGGAGATGATACTACAGAGTCTGGTAGTCAGTTCCAGGCATCAACTATTCAGTTACTAAAGTTGTATTTCCTGCAGTCGTGTTTGGAGCAGTTTACTTTGAGTTTGTATCTGTTGTGTGCTCGTGTGTTGTTGTAGTTGAAGCTGAAGTGTTGAGAGGAAGGACATTGTAGTAGATTATTTTATGGGCTATGCTTTGGTCGTGTTTAAGGCGATGTAGTTCTAAGCTTTCTAAACCTAGGATTGTGAGTCTAGTTGCATAGGGGATTCTGTCGTGAGTGGAGGAGTGGAGGGCTCTTCTCGTAAAGTATCTCTGGACACTTTCTAGAGTGTTGATGTCCGAAATGCGGTGTGGGTTCCAGACAGATGAGCTGTATTCAAGGATTGGTCTGGCGAAAGTTTTTTCTTTCAACGGTGGAAGTGACCGTGCCAGAGTGCCACAGGCTGTTAAATTTTTAAAAATAAAATAAAATTGAGGGGAGGGGAAATATTAAAAACCACCCACCCTCCTTTCCTCCGAGAGAGGCCTTGTGTGTTTTCTTTTGCTGTGGTTTTGGCCGCTGGGAGAAAGTTTCTCTCCAAGATTCATTCAAGCAGGAAGATCCATGGATTCTTTCCTCTGGTCTGGGTCACCGTGACCTCCATGGAGAAAGGGATCTAGTCTGTTTCCAGGAGGTTTTACATGAAAAAACAACTTTCTTGTGGACTTCAGGATGGTGTGAGCGGAGACCAGAAGCTGGGCACAGCCGTTTGCTGGGACTTTCCAAGAAACAGAACAGTGTTTCTCAAGCTTGGAGAAGACTTCACCTCCCAGAATTCCTCAGGCAGAATTTGTGGACTTCAACTCCCAGAATTCCTCAGGTAAAAGGTGTGGACTTCACCTCCCAGAATTCTTCAAGCAGAATGTGTGGACTTCAACTCCCAGAATTCCTCCGGCTGTCCAAACTTTTCTTCAGACTCTCTGGTCTTTTCCCCGAAAACCTCTTAAGAACCAAATCCATTCCTTTACTTCAAAACAAACAACTCTTGAATTTCAAGAAAGAACTGAAAGAAAATATTTCATATCCACTGCAGCTCCCAAAAATACATTTATATTGCATTAATAGACACTAATAATCCCCCAAAGATTAGAAAAATAACCTTTCTACTCTCCTCTGTTTTGGCCAGGCCCATCCAGACTCTTCAACCTTATTCTGGAGGCCAAAAAAGGAAAGAGTCAGAAACATCGGAATTGATTAGAACATAAAATGATAAGAGTTGATTTAAGACTTGTGGACTTCAACTCCCAGAATTCCACAGATGGAATACAAAACAGAACACAGAATAACAAAGGTGGATTCAATCAAAAAATTAGTCTTTCACCATTATCAATTTATCCTTCCTTCCTTCCTCTTCCTTCCTTCCTTCCCTTATTCCTCTCACACACCTTCTTTTCTCTTCTCTCTTCCTTCCCGCTCCTTCTTCCTTCTTTTTCTTCCTTCTCCTTTATTCTTCATCTTCATCCTCACCTTCCTTCTTTCTTCCCCCACTTCCTTTCTTCTCCCATTTTTATACCTTCCTTTCTTCCTCCTTCCCTCCCCCTTCCTTCCCTTTTCTCCCTTCTTTCCTTCTTTCCTTCCTTCCTTCTCTTATTTTTCTCACACACCTTCTTTTCTCTTTTCCTCCCCTCTCCTTTATTCTTCATCTTCACCTCGCTCCCACCTTCCTTCCTTCCTTCCTTCCTTTCTTCCTTCCTTCTCCCATTTTTATACCTTCCTTCCTTCCTTCCTTCCTTCCTTCCTTCCTTCCTTCCTTCCTTCCTTCTGAGCTCGCTTTCCATAGCTCTATGTCGCAATTGTAACATGTGGCCCAGAATAACAGTCTCCCTGAGTCCAAGTTTTTCCTAAGTTCACAGATTCCTATCTGTGGAAAAAATTTTCAGCTGCTCCGCGTGTCCTGCCAGTCACTTTTAAAGTCCATTTATCTTCTTGCCCTACATTCGGTTGTCTCCCCGCTTCTTCTGAGGTCCTCGGGCGAGGAGATCTCCCTGCAGGAAGTCCAAGGCCTTGCAAAGCCTTGTTGATCCTCCCTCACTCAAGGTTTCGTTTTCCCCAAACTCACTTATCCCAATATTAATAATATTATTAACAACAACAACAGCAGCAGCAGCAGCAGAAGGGACCTTGGAGGTCATCTAGTCCAACCCTCTGCTTAGGCAGGAAACCCTACACTACTTCAGACAGATGGTTAACCAACATCTTCTTAAAAACGGCCAGTGTTGGTCACAATTTCTGGTGGCAAGCTGTTCCACTGGTTAATTGTTCTCACTGTCAGGAAGTTTCTCCTGAGTTCTAAGTTGCTTCTCTCCTTGTTTAGTTTCCACCCATTTCTTCTTGTTCTACCTTCAGGGGCTTTGGAGAATAGCTTGGCTCCCTCTTCTTTGGGGCCACCCCTGAGATGTTGGAAGGCTGCTCTCCTGTCTCCCCTGGTCCTTCTCTTCATTAAACCAGCCGTGCCCAGTTCTTGCAACCATCCTTCGTACGCTTTGGCCTCCAGTCCCCAAATCCTCTTGATCGCTCTTTCTTCTCTGCACTCTTTCTCCAGAGTCTCCACATCCTTTTTGTGCCAGAACTGGTTGCTGGATTCCAATTGTGGCTTCACTAGTGTGGTATAAAGCGAGGTTCTGCTGCAGGTTTTCTCTTCCTTTCCCAGAAATCCTCCTTAACCAAGCGCATGGATCTGGAAAGCTGCAGAAAACATCCTGGCCTGACCCTCGTTCTTGTCTCTGTCACGTTTTGTGGTCATATATATATATCCTTCCTTCCTTCCTTCCTTCCTTCCTTCCTTCCTTCCTTCCTTTTATTCCAATTTCCCTTCCTTCCTTCTTCCTCCCCTTCTTCCTTCCCCATTTTATTCTCTCCTTCCCTTTTCTGTCTCCTTCCTTCCTTCCTCCCTCCCTCCCTTTTATTCCAATTCCCTTCCTTCCTTCTTCCTTTCCTTCTTTCTTCCCCATTTTATTCTCTCCTTCCCTTTTCTGTTTCCTTCCTTCCCTTCTTTCTTCCCCATTTTATTCTCTCCTTCCCTTTTCTGTCTCCCACCATCTCTTTACTCCCAAGGGCCAGTCTGCAGTTGGCAGCATCTGAATCATTCCCTTGGCAACCGGCTGCAAACATTCGGGGAGATGTTTTTGGGGGAAAATGCAGCCCGTTGTTTTTTGAAAGCTGTAAAAATATATATTGGATTTGCAGGGTGTAAACTGTTCTTTCCAAAAATGTTAATGGCCCTGGGAGAACGGGGTGGATGGAGCCTTGAGCATCCTCCCCTCCCACAGCCCTTTCAAAGCCCCATCGTTTTATTCCTCTGACTTCTTCCTCCGATTTGTGCATCGCTCGGCAGTTTGCATTTGTGAACTGTCTTTACAATGGTGGACAACTAAGAGGAAGCCCTGGACATCAGTGGAACTGCTTGCCACCAGAAGTTGTGAATGCTCCAACACTGGGTGTTTTTAAGAAGATGTTGGATAACCATCTGTCTGAAGTGGTGTAGGCAGTGAAGGGCTACCAAAAATTTTGCCACCACACTGTGGGTGTGGCTTATTTTGTGGGTGTGGCTTGGTGGTCATGTGACTAGGTGGGAGTGGCTTGCTGGCCATGTGACCAAGTGGGAGTAACGATCATATGACGACCAAGGATTTCCCAAGAACCTCAAAACAATCCCCATAACAAGCAGGTCATCGAATTCACCCCCATCCTAGAAGTGAGCATCTACAGAACAGTGGAGTGACAGAAGCATCTCGCTTAGAATTTGGAAAACCCATTTTCAGCATCGTCGCAAAGATGCCTTCGTGATTAAAATGGCCACTCGCAAAATAACCACTTACTCAAAGCAACAATCTAAAGTGACCCTTGCTACTTTCACAGCCCAAGTGAACATCCCCAATGCTCCATTCTACATAACAGCCCCCTTCCACTTGGGCAAAAGGAATCCTCCATCTGAGTATTGCATTGGCAGTTCTGTGTTAGCAAAAACTTCAGAAGAGAAGGATTAGCAAACTTCAGAAGAGAAGGAGAGGTGATTTCTGACCATCTCAAAATGGGTGAACAGTGCGGTCAGACAGTAGGGAAAGCGAGTAGGATGCTTGGCTGCATAGCTAGAGGTATCACAAGCAGGAAGAGGGAAACTGTGATTCCGCTGTATAGAGTGCTGGTGAGACCCCATTTGGAATAATACTGTGTCCAGTTCTGGAGACCTCACCTACAAAAAGAGATGGATCAAATTGAATGGGTCCAAAGACGGGCTACAAGAATGGTGGAAGGTCTTAAGCATCAAACTGATCAGGAAAGACTTCACGAACTCAATTTGTATAGTCTGGAGCACAGAAGGGAAAGGGGGGACATTTGAATATGTGAAAGGGTTAAATTTATTTATTTATTATTAATTTATTTATTAGATTTGTATGCCGCCTCTCTCCGTAGACTCGGGGCGACTCACAACAATAAGCTTCAGGAGGGAAGAGTTTTTAATAGGAAAGTAATAATTGTTTTGCTGTTGTCGTTGTTATTATTATTATTATTATTATTATTATTATTATTATTGTTAGTAGTAGTAGTAGTAGTAGTAGTAGTAGTAGTAGTAGTAGTAGTAGTAGTATAAGACTTCCCAACCTTAGAGGGATGAATGCATTGCCAAAGATGAAGACAGGAGCATCTGTTTTTATTCCAATTAAGGATCTAACTTGACTCTATTAAGGGGCCTTACTGATTGCTATTGATTGGCCACTTTTAATAAATAGCCTCTGAGATAATTCCCTGCCCAGGTAAGGGGCAACCATCCTGCCTAGCAAACAGCCTTTCATTATCTTCCTCTTTGTGTGCAGAGAGTGTAATAGGGTTCTAAGACACTTAATTAACCCATTGGACAAGCGAATATGCAGGCAGGGGATGATGGGCCCAATGCTAGCCGGTCAGGAAGAGCCCAAATCTGGCACCGAGTTTATTTTATTGAGCCGGGGTGGCACAGTGGTTAGAGTGCAGCACTGCAGGCTACTTCAGCTAACTTCTAGCTGTAGTTCAGGAGTTCAAATCTCACTACCGGCTCAAGGTGGACTCAGCCTTCCGTCCTTCCAAAGTGGGTCAAATGAGGACCCAGATTGTTGGGAACAAGAGGCTGATTCTGTAAACCGCTTGGAGAGGGCTGGAAAAGCCCTAGGAAGTAGTGATGAGCAAACCGAACCCGCATAATTCGGGGTCCATACAGAATTTTGCGGTGTTTGGTATGCCAAACATGAACCCGAAATTTTTTGAAATTTCAGGCAAAGTTCGGGGTTGCGTTTGGCGTTCGTAGGTTTGATGTCACTGGCAAGTTGCTAAGGGCGCCAAGGTGATTACTTCCTGGATTCCATAGAATCCAGGAAGTGATCACCTTGGCGTTCTTAGCAACCTGCCGGTGACATCAAATCTCCGCCCCCGGAATCTCTATGTTTATTTTTACGCGAAAGGACCGCCCTTTGCTTGCAGTGCCGCTGCAACGTCCTTTTTCATAAAAATAACAATGTTTATTTTTACGTGCCCCCACCCTCCTTGCCTTTTGTAAACTTCTTAAAACCCTCCTCTGCCGTCAGGCATGGGGGAATTGAGTCATCTCCCCCAGGCCTATATAGTTTATGCATGGTATGTTTGTTTGTGTGTATGTTCTGTTTTTTAAAAAAGGGGGTTTTTTAGTTACTTTTAAATACTAGATTTGTTGTACATTGTTTTATTATTGCTGTGAGCTGCCCCGAGTCTACGGAGAGGGGCGGCATACAAATCTAATAAATAATAATAATAACAACAACAACAACAACAATAACAACAGAGGTGGAAGGGACCTTGGAGGTCTTCTAGTCCAGCCCCCTTCTTAGGCAGGAAACCCTACACTACTTCAGACAAAGGGTTCTCTGACATCTTAAAAACTTCCAGAGTTGGAGCATTCACAACTTCTGGAGGCAAGTAGTTCCACTGATCAACCGTTCTGACTGTCAGGAAATTTCTCCTTAGTTCTTAGTTGCTTCTGCCCTTGTTTAGTTTCCACCCACTGCGTCTTGTCCTGGTGCTTTGGAGAACAGTTCAACTCTTTCTTCTTTGGGGCAACCCCTGAGATATTGGAAGGCTGCAATCGTGTCTCTCTTGGTCCTTTTCTTTCTTTCTTTCTTTCTTTCTTTCTTTCTTTCCTTCCTTCCTTCCTTCTTTCCTTCCTTCCTTCCTTCCTTCTTTCTTTCTTTTTCTTTTTCTTCCTTCCTTCCTTCCTTCCTTCTTTTTCTTTGGAGAATAGATTGACTCCTTCTTCTTTGGGGCAAACCCTGAGATACTGTAAGGCTGCTCTCCTGTCTCCCCTGGTCCTTCTTCTCACCAAACTAGCCATGTCCAGTTCCTGCAACCGTTCTTCACATGTTTTAGCCTCCAGTCCCCTGAATCCTCTTTGTCGCTCTTCTCTGGTCTCTTTCTAGAGTCTCAACAACCTTTTTGCATCATGGCAACAAAATTGAATGCCGTATTCAACTTCAACTCCCAGGATTCCCAATCTTGGCCGGGAGACTCTGAAAGTTGAAGTCGAACCACCATAAAGTTCTGGAGGGTGAGAAAGACGGATCCAGAGCATCAGTGGCAGAGATGACGGTGACAAAGGGGACTTTTATTCTCTGCTTGATAAGTGATTCGCTGACTGGGGAATTCTGGGAGTTGAACTCCAGATGTCTTCAATTTGCCAAGGTTGGGAAACACTGGTCTAAGGTATTTTGTTGCAAGCGGAAGAGTGGAGAACTCTTCTCGTAAAACATTTCTGAACTCTCCCAATTGTATTAATGTCCGATATGCAGTGCGGGTTCCAGACGGGGGGAGCTGCATTCGAGGATCGGTCTCGCAAACGTTTTGTATGCTCTGGTTAGCAGTTTCATATTTCCAGAGAAGAAGTTATGCAAGATTAAGTTAACAACTTTCGTGCCTTTTTGACAATGTTGTTACAGTAGGTTCTGGCACTTAGGTCATTGGAGATGAGTACTCCAAGGTCCTTAACAGAGTGAGGGTCTTCTACAAGGTTGTGTCCCCCGAGTTTGGATTTGTGTCCTGATTCTTTTTGCCAGTGTGGAAGACGGAGCATTGGTTGGTTGAGATTTGAAGTTGCCAGTTGTCAGACCAGCCTCTGACATCCCATGCTGCCCTGAAGATGCTGAGACTGATGACAAATGGCCAATCTTCTTATAATCCAATATTTCTCAAGATTAAGAGGTCGGGACTTCAGTTCCCAGAGTTCCCCAGCCACCAGGGAATTCTGGGAACTGAAGTCCACGCATCTTAAAGTGTCTGAGGTTGGGAAACACAGCTCAAAATTGTCTCTAAAACCTTCCTTCCTTCCTTCCTTCCTTCCTTCCTTCCTGTTCTCTCTCTCTTTCCCTTCTCTCTCCTCTTCCTCCCTCCTACCCTGCCCTCCCCTTTCTTCCCTTCCATTCCAAAACAAACAGTAAAACAAAAAAACACATAAGTGCATATAACAGAATATAAATACACCCACACCCACACCCACCCACCCACCCACACATGTATGAATAATTGTATAGAAAACATTCAACACGAATGTCAACCATCTCTCTGATCCTTGATTTTTACAGCCTATCAGTAGCATACGGTAATTCTCCTATCTAAGTGTATATCTATTGTTTACATTGGCATGCTTGTTAACTTATTTACTTTTATTACAATTATATGTTTTTATTATCTTTCAATAGTTTTATTTTCTTATATTCATTCATTTACTATTTCATATCAGTTCAACAATGATTCATTTATTCATTTCAAATTGAATGCGGAAAACCTTGTAAGATTACATGTATCCTCTCATTTTCTTCCAGACCATATGGAATTATTATTATTATTATTATTATTATTATTATTATTATTATTATTATTATTTGATTTTTATGCCAACCAAATCTCTAGGGATTCTTTGTTGAATCCTTTTTTGCTGTTGAGTCATTTTGCTGTTGTTGTTCATTATTGTTCATTTTATTGTATTAGATTATATTATGTAGTTGTTACAGTTTTTGGTTGTTGTTGTTGTTTTGATCAAGCCAATTGTACCACCTGTCCCAGGTTTTATAAAATGCTGTTTCATCTTTGTCTTATAGTTCCAATGACACATTCTGCACATTTTTGTACTTTGTTAACAAAGCTGAACATGGATGGGGTTGATTCCATTTTACAATTTGGGGCATATATAATTGTAGCCGCTGTTAAGATGTATAAAATTATATACCTTTTCTCTATCCCACAATACTAGGACGAGGGGCCCCTCCCTAAAGCTCATAGGTAAGAAAGTGAGGACAAATCAAGGGAAATATTTCTCCAGAGGGTCCTTGGTTGATGGGATTCCCTCCCAGAAGAGGTTGTGACAGTTGTCAGCCTGGAGAGCTTCAAGGCAGGATGAGACAGATTCATGGATGCCAAGTGTATCATAGGTGGTTATTGAAACGGATGTCCAAGTGCCGCCTCTATGTTGGTTGAGGCAGGCAGGGTTCCCTTGGGTCCCATTTGTTGGGGGTGGAGGGAAAGGGAGGGTAGGACTGTTGTATGAATTGTTAATTGAAGTTTTAAAATTAGAATTTTTTTAAACGATTGTTTATGTTATTAATTGGATTGTTTTTCTATTGTTTTATTATGTGCTGTGAGCCGCCCAGAGTCCTACATACAAATCCAATTAACACAGGGTTTTATATTCGACTTCTTTTTATTGCTCTGTATCTATTTGTATTTCTATTTATATTATTATTGTAAGCCGCCCCGAGTCCTTCAGAATTGGGGGCATAGAAGTCAAATAAATAAATAAATAAATGAATAAATTTCAGTGCATTTTTGCTTTTTTATCCAGCCTCCCCTCCTCAGTTGGGGCTGCACCCCAGGGCTCCTTCCCAATTTCCCATCGGGCTGAATGGGGGCAGAGTCTCCAGAGTGGGCCCGGATGGATGGTGCCTGGGTGCCCGGCTGGCGTCTCTCTTTGTGCCAGGCCCGGAGGCATTCTTTTTTCTCCCTCCGGGGTGCCGGGAGGGCGGAGGAGCCCAGCCCCAACCCGGGTGCTTCCTTGCGGGGTTTTAATGACCCAGTTAGCAATTCTTGGCTTCGGCTGCCGACGTTTTTTTGCAGACGTTGGGTGAGTCAAGGCTGCCAAGTACACTCTGTTCCTTGGAGACCAGCCAAGCGGCTCTGGATGTCGGATAAAAGAGGCAGCTGAGGCAGGGGAGGAAGCCGGGGATGATGGGCATGGTGGGAGGGGGAGGGAGGTCTAGCCTGGGATTAAGGGGGGAGGGGGGAAGACCAGGGCTAAATTTAAACCTCTGGGAAGCCTTCTCCCAAAACATGAATGCAAAGTGGCACCGCTGAGAAAATTGAACAGTTCCTTAGTCGGGCTGCAAGAAATCCAGTAGCTTTAGTGTCTGGGAGCCTGGAAGGGAGGAGGAGGAGGAGGAGGAGAAAGAAGAGGAGGAGAAAGAAGAGGAGGAGAAAGAAGAGAGGAGAAATAACAGGAGAAAGAGGAGAAGGAGGAGGAGAAAGAAGAGGAGGAGAAAGAAGAGGAGGAGAAAGAAGAGGAGGAGGAGAATAACGCAGAATAATGATAAACATCAGTGGAACTACTTGCCTCCAGAAGTTGTGAATGCTCCAACACTGGAAGCTTCTAAGATGTTGAATCACCATCTCTCTGAGGTTGTGGAGAGTCTCCTGTCTAAGCAGAGGGTTGGACTAGAAGACCTCCAAGGTCCCTTCCCACTCTCCTTCTCCTCCTCCTCTTCTTCCTTCCTCTTCCTCTTTATTCTCATTCTTATTCTTATTCTTATTCTTATTATTTCCACTCCACTTTCCTCAAGACATACGTGTCATCTGTTTGCAGTCACCCACTGGGCACTTCCAAGGCGTGCAATGAATCCGAACCCAGAACCCGTGTGTGTGTGTGTGTGTTTGTGTGTGTGTGTGTTCTAGAGAGGGGGACCCAGAGGAAGACAGTGGGCAGAAAGTTGCACCAACAATGTGACAGCCGGGAAGCCAACTCCAGGCTGTGTTTCTGCTGCCTCTAATTGGCAGGCGGAGACCAAATCGTTCAGGGTTTTTTCCCCGTCGGCTGCTCGGCTGCACCAGCGTGAGATGAGGGAGCTTGCCAGGGCTGCCTGGCATTCCCTGACGCGCCAAGGTTTATTTTATTTCTGCAGATTTCTCGAAGAAATGGGAACGGGAGGGAGAACTGGGGTGGCAGGGGGTGGGCAGAGAGAAAATTGCAGCATTGGGGGGGGGGAGGCAAATGTTTGGCAAATATTTCCCGGCTGTGTCTCTCCATCTGCCATGCCATCCTACCTGCTTGGCATATGTTGAGCCTGACTCAAGGAGAATCTGGTTTCTTTTCTTCTTTGGAGTAGAGTGGGGAATCTCAAGTTGGAGGGCTTGGAAGATGGAGGGGCGGACTTCAACTCCCAGAATCCCCCAGCCTGCATCACTACCTGAATTGTGACTCGGAAAATGTGGCCTTGCTAATTTGATTCTCAGATTTCAGCTCCCAGAATCCCCCAGCCTGCATCCTACCTGCTTATAACTTATTGCTTGTATCCTCAAGATTTATATCTATATTGTGTCCTTATTGCTTATTTGACCCCTATGACCACCATCCCACAACAACAAATGGACATCCCTACCACCTCAAACCAAGAATAGGAAAGTGTGCCCCTTACTTCCTCTAACCAACCCCCAACACAAGACCAATCTCAAATGTAAACTATTGAATGCTAGAAGTTTAGTCAACAAGATGTATGAATTCCCCCTTCTACTTGACACCTCCAACTTTGATATTATTTTATATGCGAAACATGGCTAAATGTTCTATTACTATATCTTATTTTCTATTCTTTCTTAGATATATTTTACTATGAGTATCTCCTCTATAACCTTCATCATGTATTTTACTATGTGTGTATTATTATTATTATTATTATTATTATTTATTCGATTTGTATGCCGCCCCTCTCTGAAGACTGGGGGCGGCTCACAACATGTAACAACAAATCATAAATAATCCAACAGTTTTTAAAATGTTTAAAGATTTAAGAGACCCCATATACTAACAGACATACACACACGCATACCATATATAAATTAATCATGCCCAGGGGGAGATGTTTCAATTCCCCCATGCCTGACGACAAAGGTGGGTTTTAAGGAGTTTACGGAAGGCAGGAAGAGTAGGGGCAATCCTAATCTCCGGGGGGAGTTGGTTCCAGAGGGTCGGTGCCGCCACAGAGAAGGCTCTTCCCCTGGGGCCCGCCAACCGACATTGTTTAGTTGACGGGACCCGGAGAAGGCCCACTCTGTGGGACCTAATCGGTCGCTGGGATTCGTGCGGCAGTAGGCGGTCTCGGAGAAATTCTGGTCCAGTGCCATGAAGGGCTTTAAAGGTCATAACCAACACTTTGAATTGTGACCGGAAATTGATCGGCAGCCAATGCAGACTGCGGAGTGATGGAGAAACATACCTAGGTAAGCCCATGACTGCTCTCGCAGCTGCATTCTGCACGATCTGAAGTTTCTGAACACTTTTCAAAGGTAGCCCCATGTAGAGAGCATTACAGTAGTCGAACCTCGAGGTGATGAGGGCATGAGTGACTGTGAGCAGTGAGTCCCGGTCCAGATAGGGCCGCAACTGGTGCACCAGGCGAACCTGGGCAAACGCCCCCCTCGCCACAGCTGAGAGATGTTTTTCTAATGTGAGCTGTGGATCGAGGAGGACGCCCAAGTTGCGGACCCTCTCTGAGGGGGTCAATAATCCCCCCCCCAGGGTAATGGACGGACAGATGGAATTGTCCTTGGGAGGCAAAACCCACAGCCACTCCGTCTTATCCGGGTTGAGCTTGAGTCTGTTGACACCCATCCAGGCCCCAACAGCCTCCAGGCACCGGCACATCACTTCCGCCGCTTCGTTGACTGGGCATGGGGTGGAGATGTAGAGCTGGGTATCATCCGCATATTGATGATACCTCACCCCATGTCCTTGGATGATCTCGCCCAGCGGTTTCATGTAGATGTTGAATAGCAGGGGGGAGAGGACCGACCCCTGAGGCACCCCACAAGGGAGAAACCTAGGAGTCGACCTCTGGCCCCCCACTAACACCGACTGCGACCGGCCAGAGAGGTAGGAGGAGAACCACTGAAGCACAGTGCCTCCCACCCCCAACCCCTCCAACCGGTGCAGAAGGATACCATGGTCGATGGTATCGAAAGCTGCTGAGAGGTCAAGGAGCACCAGGACAGAGGATAAACCCCTGTCCCGGGCCCGCCAGAGATCATCCATCAATGCGACCAAAGCGGTTTCCGTGCTGTAACCGGGCCTGAAACCCGACTGCCGGGGACCTAGATAATCGGCTTCTTCCAAGGACCGCTGGAGCTGGAGCGCCACCACCTTCTCGACAACCTTTCCCATAAAGGGAAGGTTGGAGACTGGACGATAGTTGTTAAGCACAGCTGGGTCCAGGGAGGGCTTCTTGAGGAGGGGGCGCACGAGCGCTTCTTTATAGAGAGATGGAAAAACTCCCCTCCCCAAGGAGGCGTTGGTAATCACCTGGGCCCAGCTCCGTGTCACCTCCCTGCTGGCCGAAACCAACCAGGAGGGACACGGATCCAGTAAACAGGTGGCGGAACTCACAGCTCCAATGGCCTTGTCCACTTCATCAGGTATATAGATATATATCCACTAAAACCCTCATTGTGTGTTGGACTAACTAACTAACTAACTAACTAACTAACTAACTAACTAACTAACTAACTAAATAAATAAATAAATAAATAAATAAAACAATCATTAAGTGTTGTGCCTCCTGATTCTTTACAAATGTCTCTTTTTCTTTTATGTCCACTGAGAGCATCTGCACCAAAGACAAATTCCTTGTGTGTCCAATCACACTTGGCCAATAAAGAATTCCATTCCATTCCATTCCATATTCTATTCTATTCTATTCTATTCTATTCTAATGTCTCCTTTTTCTTTTACATCTGCACCAAAGACAAATTCCTTGTGTGTCCAATCACATTTGGCCAATAAAGAATTCTATTCTACTCTATTCTATTCTATGCATGTGGTCGCCAACTTGTTTTGTTTTGGGGTTTTTTTGTTGCATTATCCCCAGATTTTTTTGGCACTGTGCTGTGGGGAGGAAACAAAATTTTCCGACCATGAGAGCAATCGACCAGTGGAGCAGAAGTGACCTTTGGAAGTTGTGGAAGCTCCATCGCTGGAGGCATTCGAGACCGGACTGTCATGTGTCAGAAATGGTGTAGGGCAGTGATGCCACAGGTAGCACGTAGAGCCATATCCATTGGCACGCAAGCCATTGCCCTGGCTCATGCATGTGTGCTCGCCACCGTCTAAAGTGTTCCTGGCTCCTTCCACAGCCTCAGTGAGCATCCCAAAATGCTCCATTCCACATAACAGTCTTCACCCTCCTTCTTCAAGGCTCCCAAACAAAATTAAGGTTTCTTGGGAAACATTCAAGCATTATTCATTTTATTTTTCTAGAGGAGGGGGTCCCCAAACTTGGCACTTTTAAGACTTGTGAATTTCAACTCGCAGAATTCTCCAGCCAGCGATGAAGACCTCTGTTCTAGAGATTCAGAAAGGGAGGGGGGGCAGAAGCCCAGATCACATAGAATTCCAGATCTCATCTCCTTAGACTTTTCCCAGACACTTTGGTTTGTAGCAGAATCGCTGGCTTTGGGGTTTTTAAACGCTTTTGGGGAGAACGCAGAGGCTGCCCAAAGAAGACGCCCTGCATTTTCTTTCAACATCTTTCGGTGCAAATTGGGGGCTCTGGGGTGAAGCTCCATTTTTTCCACCCCACCCGCTGTCTGGGCAACAGCCCACCCCTGGCTCGTAAAATAAAACCATTGATAAAATATATAAATGTATAGAGATGGATGAAAAAGCTAATGAAATTAAGGGAACAAAAGATAAACAATCAAATAAGATTTGGAATAATTGGTATAAATGGATCCAAGATAGAAATAAGACAGAATGATACAAAGTTGTTAGTTTACATTAAAAATAGATATACACATAGTACTGATTTAGGCAAAAGTTATAGATGAAATAATTATTTATATGCATATTTATTTATCACTCCACCTGTTAGATCTATCGATATCTTCACATATTTTTACTTTTTTTTCTGTAGCCCAATTATCTGTCTGTCTGTCTATCTCTCTCTCTCTCACACACACACACACTCTCTCTCTCACTCTCTCTATCTATATCTATATCTTTGTTTTCGTAGATTTTCACAGGTACAGGTATGAAGGTCTTGGCATATTCGGGTTTCTTCCCGTGTAGGTTTCAGAGGTTCCTACACGGGAAGAAACCCGAATATGCCAAGACTTTCATACCTGTACCTGTGAAAATCTACGAAAACAAAGATATATATAATATATATATAATATATATATATATATATATATATATATATATAATATAATATATATATAATATAATATAATATAATATAATACTCAAAATATTACATGGGGCAAAACCCGAACTCAGAACAATCTACATATATATATATATATGTCACATTTTTTTTTTGCTGAATTTGAAAATTATGGGAGACTAGGATAGATCTAGATAGATAGATAGAGATGGATGGATAGAAATGGATAGATAGATAGATAGATAGATAGATAGAGATAGACAGAGATATAGATTGATAGAGAGATAGAGAGATAAGATAGATATATAGATATATCTTTCCCCCTCCTTTTCCTATTTTCACTCTACTGAATTGAATATATGAATTGTAAACCAGAATTGTAAAGCAAACAGGTCGTAAAAGGCCATTGAGATGTATCTTTCATTTTGTAAAAATCAATTTAAAAAAACCACAACCATACTAAAACAAAAAGGAAACTTATGATCGTTTTCACCTTTAATGACCGCTGCAGACCATTTGCCACTGCTTGCTTATTTGTTTACTTATTAGATTTATATGCCGATTAATTAATTAATATTGATGATGGTTGCTAACATCCAGGTGTCGTTTCATCCCCTTTCCAGCAAGTAAAGTCAATGGGAGCGTCACATTCACTTAATGACCAGGTGATTCACTTAACCACTGCCCCAAATGCAAGGAAGTTAGAAGAATTTTTTTAAAATCCACACGGGAGGCCTCACACATTTTGAAGTGTAACAAGAGTTTTATTAGTTTGCTAACAGTTTCCAAAATAATAATAATAATCATAATAATAATCTGTGGTTCTTTGGCTGGAGTAAAGAGCAAGGTTTTGAAACAGTGCAAGTTTTTTCTCCTTACAGTGGAAAATTTAGCAAAAATATAACAGGATAAAAATTCAGAGGCAATTAAAAGCATCACAATCATTCAACAAACTGAGCCAAGAAGAATGACAAAAAAGTACACTTGGGTGTAAAATTGCATAGAATACAACGTAGAGGAGCTGCAGAACCTTTGCAAAGGCACTTTTGTGTTTTCTTCAAAGTATAATAAGGCACCGTATTATATATTGACCATTGACTACGTATATAAAATAAATATATATATATATGTTTATGCTGGTGATTCAGGACTTTGTGGGTCAGGAACAATACACAACCAAGTAGGCGAGAGATTAAAAAGCGTTTTATTTTAGCTTTCCTATATTCCTGACCTTTGCTCCTTGTTTTAAGAGGGTGATTATTTTAATTTTTATTTGACTTCTCTAATTGCAAACACTGCATTTAAAATAAGGGGGTCTCTTGGGAACCTACCACATTTTTTGGTGTATAAGTCACACCTTTTTCCTCCCAAAAAGAGGCTGAATTAGGGTCTTATACTTTGAATGTAACTTTTTTAAAAGCCCTAAATAGCTGCTAACGATCTTCCCAGCTCTGACCTTGCAGGCTCTTTCATTGTTTCTCTCTGCAAATAATGTTTTCCAAGCCCTAAGTCTTTGCAGTTTTTTTTAAAATTACTCTAACTTGCTCTGAGTAAGTTTCTTTCCAGCCCTAGCCAGGTGCTAATGATGTTCCCAGCTCTTACTGGCTTGCAAACTCTTTCATTGTTACTTTCTCAAAATAATTTTTTTAAGCCCTTAATCAAGGAATGAAATAATGTGCTGAAGCTGACCAGACTAAGAACGCTGGCCACATGGATACTTGGTAAGCAGATTCTTTCCCCTGTTTTCCTCCCCCAAAACTAAGGTGCGTCTTATATTCAGGTGCGTCTTATATTCAGGTGTGTCTTATACTCTGTAAAATACGGTACTTGTATTACATTCTCTGCCACCAGGCATGTAAAATTGCAAAGACCACTTTCTCCTCAAAGCCATTCTCTACCCACCTTACTCTAAAATGACCTTATGGCTTGACTTCCAAATTGATTTCCGACCCACATAAATTGGGAAAGAGGACAAACCATTTTTCTGGGGAATTCTGGGAGTTGAAGTCCATCCCTCTTAAAAAATCCCCAAGGTTGAGAAAAGCTGGTCTAAAAAGGTTGATAGAATAAACAAGAACGGAACCGACATCCTCACATCGGGCAACTTAAGGGGACTTAAAAACATATTGCAATGTTAAAAGTTTTGTTTGTTAAAAGAGTAATGCAAAAGAAAGCTTGTTCTATTATTGCGTTGCAAACAGGAAAATCATATTATTCAGATTTAAACATATTAGATAGGAGATTTTGGAAAAAAGAGGAGGAGCATGATGGATATGATCTAGACTAGAGGATACCTTAGGTAATGGTTATAGAATTATCCATTTAGGGAAAGATTTAGAGGGTGAATTGGAAGTAGGAAGGAAGGAGAGAAAAGGGAGAGAGTAGAGAAAGAGTAGGAGAAAGGAGGAGAAAGGAATAGTAGGAGGGAGGAGTAAGAAAGTAACCTGAGAAAATATTATTTGACTGAAAGAGTAGTAGATGCTTGAAACAAACTTCCAACAGACGTGGTTTGCTTAATCTAGTCACTGAATGTAAACCTGCCTGGGATAAACATAGATCCATCCTAAGATAAAATACAGGAAATAGTATAAGGGCAGACTAGATGGACCAGGAGGTCTTTGTCTGCCGTCAGTCTTCTATGTTTCTATCATGTTAACCCTTACATCTGTGATGGAGATACCTGCGTTCCACAGGTGGTGAATGCAGCCATATCTGAGGCCAAGCATGGCATTGCCCTGTTATCTTCAGTGCGCAGGCATGTGCTGGCCAGCTGATTTGGGGGAAGGCTGTTTTTCACACCATGGAGGCTGCAGGAGGCTTCTTCCCCGAGGCCTCCAGTGTGAGAAAAACAGCCTAACGGGCAAACCAGAAGTCTGTTTTTCTGAACTCCCAGGTTGCTCGTTCGGCTGTTTTTTGTCCTCTGGAGGCCTCAGAGAAGCCTGAGGGTGAAAAACGGCTTAACAGTGGGGTGCACGCATGTGCTGTGTGGTGTACAGTGGGGGTTGTGTGCCAGCATGCACTCACACTATTCCACGTACCCATTCCCATTTTTGGTACACAAGAGGAATAAGGTTCCCCATCTCTGCCCTAGGTCCTTCTTTTGTCAAAAAAAGAGCTGGGAAAATATTGACTGACCCCTCGCATCCTGGACACAAACTGTTTCAACTCCAACCCTCAAAACGATGCACACCAAGACAACTAGATACAAGGACAGTTTTTTCCCCAAATGCCATCACTCTGCTAAACAAATAATTCCCTCCACACTGTCAAACCATTTACTAAGTCTGCACTACTATTACTACTACTTTGTTCTAATCATTCCTATCACCCATCTCCTCCCACATGTTGCTATGACTGTAACTTGTTGCTTGTATCCTTAAGATTTATATTATTTCCTCATTTTTTACTTGACGCCTATGACAATCATTATGTGTTGCTCCTCCTGATTCTTGACCAATGTCTCTTTTCTTTTATATCCACTGAGCGCATCCCCACCAAAGACAAATCCCTTGTGTGTCCAATCACACTTGGCCAATAAAGAATTCTACTATTCTAGTATTTTCTTCATTAAATTAGACATACCAAATTCCTGCAACTGTTCTTCGTATGTTTCAGCCTCCAGCCCTCTGAATAAATCTTTGTTGTTCCACTCTGTTCTGGCTCCAGAATCTCAACATCTTGGATGTAATATTCCAGGTGTGACCTTACCAAGGCCTTATAAAGCAGTGCTAAGCACTTCAGGTGATCTTGATCTTTATCCCTGATAGAATTTCTTGGCTCCAACTGGATTCAGGTGAGATTGATTAGCCTGTGGCTTTGCAGAAGACCTGGAAATGGGATGGTTGCATTGATGGGGAAGTGAGCTAGGCAGGATTGCCCAGTGGGTATTTCCCTCCTGAAAGCATCAACCCCTAGATTTCCTTGTAGGAAGGGCTTCAAAATTCAACCTATTCTCCAAAAGCCCCTGAAGGCAAGGGATGAAAACTATGGAGAGAATGCAACCTATATCCCCTTATATAGAATGATGGTGAGACCACATTTGGAGTATTGTGTTCAGTTCTGGAGACCTCACCTACAAAAAGATATTGACAAAATTGAAGGGGTCCAAAGACGGGCTACAAGAATGGTGGAAGGTCTTAAGCACAAAACGTATCAGGAAAGACTTCATGAACTCAATCTGTAGAGTCTGGAGGACAGAAGGAAAAGGGGGGACATGATCAAAACATTTAAATATGTTAAAGGGTTAAATAAGGTTCAGGAGGGAAGTGTTTTTAATAGGAAAGTGAACACAAGAACAAGGGGACACAATCTGAGGTGAGTTGGGGGAAAGATCAGAAGCAACATGAGAAAATATTATTTTACTGAAAGAGTAGTAGATCCTTGGAACAAACTTCCAGCAGACATGGTTGGTAAATCCACAGTAACTGAATGTAAACATGCCTGGGATAAACATATATCCATTGTAAGATAAAATACAGGAAATAGTATAAGGGCAGACTAGATGGACCATGAGATCTTTTTCTGCCGTCAGTCTTCTATGTTTCTATGTTTCTAACCTGGAACCAAAGAGGAATTTCCTAAGAGAACAATCAACCGGCGGAACAACTTGCCACCAGAAGTTGTGGTTTTTTTTAAAAAAGAAGAGACCTGACAACTATTTGAATTTGTATATAGGGTATTTTGCTGGAGCAGGGGGTTGGACTAGATGACCTCCAAGGTCCTTTCCAGCTCCATTCTGATTGTTTCTGGCCAGCTGTGACTGCAAAGACAGGAGCAAATTTGCAAAGCATTTGCAAGGCATCCGGTGGGTGGAATGTGGCCACATTAAAGCATTTTTTGCATGCTTTGGGTGGCTGAGAAGATGCCGGCAGGGATTAAGGGTAAAAATAAAGGGACGGGTGAAAGGCAATTTATGCCTGGGGGAGGAAATGTTTCCTCCTGCAAACTTTGACCCTTTCTCCTCTAAGCTGAGTCCGATAAATTAAGTGGTGCCGACCCCTGGCTTATCCACCTGAGGCTGCTTTAGTGGACCCCCCCCCCCAGGCTTCAATTTCTTCTTTTTCTCAGTCCCAAAATAACAACTGGAATGTAGTGTTTTTTCAGCCTTGGCAACTTGAAGACTGGACTTCAGCTCCCAGAATTCCCCAGGCTGCATGCATGAACTCCAACTCCCAGAATTCAGCATGTTTGGACTTCAATATTCAGAATTCAACACACATGAACTTCAACTCCCAGAATTCTTCAGCCAGAATACGTGAACTTCAACTCCCAGAATTCAGCATGTTTGGACTTCAACTCCCAGGATCCTTAAACCAATATGCACCTCAACCCCATGGAATGCCTGGACTTCAGTTCCCAGAATTCCTCGACCGGCCGTGGGAACTCCTCACCCCTTCAAGTTGCAAAAAGTATTTATCTTGCTTTGCTGCTGCAAAATGCTGAAGAGCGAATCTTTCCCAGGCTCTCTGATTTCTCAGTCTCTCTTATTTTTCTATCAATTTTGTTTCCTGTCCTGAGTTTCCCCTCTTTCCTCTTCTTCCTTCACTCTTTCCCAAACATGCATATTATGCACGCATATTAAAGAAACACATGGTAATGATGATGCCCTCCACAAAGACTTGTGGACTTCAACTCCCAGAATTCCTCAGCCAGTCCAGGACAATCTATACAGGACATGGACAGAAGCCATTGGGTGTTTCTCTTAGCTGCTTCCAGTAAAGGAAAACAGCGAGATCGTGTAAGCGAGTCCATCTGTAAACCCAGAGAAATGTATTCAGGCGATTAAAATCTTTTTGTCTCGCTAAATGAATTTTGAGCCTGTGGGGTGAGTGAAAACACCGACCAGGCTCCAATTCTTACCCGTTTCTTTGGTTTTCTTTCCTTTTTTAAGGCATAAAATGACAAAATAGGAAGATACTGAATATCAAGTGAATTTGGATAGACAGATAATCCTCAAATTACAGGTGTTTGTTTAGTGGGGTGGGGGCACGTGGGTTTGAATCCTACCACTGCCAGTTGGTTTTTCTACCTGTCTAAGGTGTCTCGGGCAGAGGTTTATTCCCTCTCCAAGTGCCCAGAGAAAGGAAAATGCTCCGTTCACTCTGGGCTGCCAAAGCCTCCTTAAGCGCCACCAAAAGGCTCCTCTGGCAGCCCAGAAAAGCCCGAGATGGCCGGGATTAAAGGGGGGATGGCAGGAAACTGGCCGGGCCTTCGTGCCACTCTCAAATTTCCTGGGAGATTTTTCCTGGCTCGGGTTCTTAAGTAGAAAATGGTTCTTAAGAAGAGGCAAAAAAATCTTGAACACCTGGTTCTTATCTAGAAAAGTTCTTAGGTGGAGGCACCACTGTACAGTATATATATTTGAGGGGCAGGGGGGAAAGATAGGATGAATTCGAGTGGGGAGAAGGGAGACGTTTTTGCTAAATCCGTTGAATGAGGCGATAGAAAAAGTCCTGATTATGGTTAGGACAGATGTGCTATCCAAGGCATGCAGCTGGAAAGGGGTGTGAGGCCGTGACCCCCCCCAACTAGGGACTCCCCCACCCCACCCCACACACACACACTCTTTAAATTTGGGTGCATGGCGATGCCCCAAAACTTATGAAGATGGAAACTGGACACCTGTATTACTCCGGGAATATGGGGAAGGGTCCTTTCTGGGCAGATGGGACTCCTGAAAAAGCCCTTGGGACAGCGCCCCCAAATACCTCCCCTAGACAGCGGTGTGTGTAAGAGAGAGTGTGTGTGTGTTGGGGGTGGCAAGTAGGGTGCAGGAGATGACCCGCAGAAGCTGGACAGGGGATCCCTCCACGGCCCCTTCAGAGGTCAGTGCTGGCCTTGGCGGTCAGTGCCTGGATCCGGGCGGAGTTGCATCCTTTGCAGAGGATGTGGTTGTCCAACGGGTAGCAGCCTTGGTTGTCGCCTTCGGACAGCGGAGCCCCACAGTCCTGGGTGCGAAAGACGGGAGGGAAAGGGAGGGTTATACCGAGCCGGGCAGGAGGGCTGTCCAGAGGTTTGGGGCAGAAAGCTCCGGGCACCTGAGACTGGGCTGGGAGAGTCCGGCAATGGAAGCGGAACCCCACTATTGTTGCGGTTCCAAGCACAATTCGCATCAAGTGACCCGACCCCCCCCCCCAGCGTATTGCTAGAGGTGAAGGGCAAGGGAATGGATAGGGTTTTTCATTCCTTCCTTTCTTCCTCCTCCCTTTCCTTCCTTTCATTATTTCCCCCCTCCCTCCCTCCTTTTTTCTCTCTCCTCTCCTACTCCCTTTTTCCTTTCCCTTTCCCCTTTCCTATTCTCCTCTTTCACTTCCACTTCCTTTCTCCTTCTCTTCTCTTCCCCTCCTTTTCCTTCCCTTCTTTCCTTTCCTCTTCATCCATCTTTTCCTTTCCTTCCTTTCCATTCCTTCCCTTCCCCTGTCGTTTCCTTCCTTTCCTTTCCTTTCCCCTCCCCTCCCCTCCCCCTTCTGCAGCTGGGCTGTGGGTGTATTTTAACCAGGAGCTTTGTCCGTTTCAAGGGTGTCGGGGTTTGGCCCTTCGCTCTCCCTCGTCCTGGGAGAAAAACAGCCAGAGGAAACTTTGGTCCCTGGAGAGCCAAGCGAGGGGGGCAGAGGGGGGGGGGCAACAGAGGGGCTGAAGGCTGAAGCACCCACCTCACATCGGTAGCACTGGACGTGGAAGTCGCGGTCCAGGGCCACGATCCGGACAGTTTCCTCCTGTCCCTGGGCGGGCATGATGGGGTCCTTGCAGACGGAGCATCGGGGGGCAAATTTCCTGGGGGGGGGGAGAAGGTGAGAGTCAACTCAGGGGGTCCTCCACTCACAGCAATGCACCAAATTTCTATCAGTAAGTGAGACATTAATCCCGTGCGTTTTGCCTCGTTTTATGACCTGTCCTGCCACAGGCGTTAAATGAATCACTGCGATTATTATTATTATTATTTTATTATTATTATTAATTAGATTTGTATGCCGCCCCTCTCCAAGGACTCGGAGCTAGTAGCATGGCTCTTAAGTGTCTGTAGAGCAGTGTTTCCAAATAGTGGGGTGGGGGCCCCTGGGGGGGTGCGGAGCGATGCCATGGGGGGCACATGATCTCGAGGAATGTGACTTTTATGCTGCAGGGAGTAGGGGTTTTTTTGCACAGCACAGAGCGGGAGATAGGAAGTGTAGATAACAAACTCTTAAGAGGAAATATTTAATAGGGATGCAAAGAAAGGAGGAGAGAGACGGAGATCATGAGACTAACGTAAGTCTCCTGAAAGCTAAGACGAGGAAATAGGACAAAGAGTATGTAGTGCTTGGCTTCACTGTGACTATGGTGGGAGACGAGGAAAGAGCAGTATGTTTACTGTGTCTAAAAATGTTGGCAGCGGACAGCATGAAGCAAAATAAAATAAAATAAAATATAATATATAGTATAAAATATAAAATAATATAAAATAATATAAAATAAAATAAAATAATATAAAATATAAAATATATATAAATATAAATATAAAATATAAATATAAAATATAAATATAAAATATAAAAATAAAATATAAAATAATATAAAATATAAAAATAAAATATAAAAAAATATAAAATATAAATATAAAATACAAATAAAAGAAAATAAAATAAAAGGCCTTGCGTCCCACCCACCTGTGGAAATCCTCAATGCAATGGATGTTGCCCCCGGCGTCCACGGTGAAGGGGATGCCATCCAGGCTCTGGTTGCAGATCACGCAGGTGAAGCAGTGGGGGTGGTAGGCCTTCCCCGTGGCCCGAAGGATGCGCTCCATGATGGGCTTGGCACAGACGCTGCAAGGCTCCAGGGTGTTCTGCAGAACGGAGGGGGAAGCATCAGCAACAAGGCTGTGGGTTTTGGTTTTTTAATGGTTGTAATGTCTTTTATACTCATTTTATTGGGTTTTTTTCAACGTTTGAATTATAGTATTTATTTGAACTGTCATTATCCATCCATCCATCCATCCATCCATCCATCCATCCATCCATCTATCTATTTACATTTAAAAGCAATAAAAAATACATATATACAAAATTTAAACAAGACAAAACCAGACAAAAGAGTAAAGTATCATACCATACAACTACACTACATAACAAGGTTATAAGCACGGTTATAACACAGCTAATTTTACCCACAATAAATGCATGGTTATGTAATCTTTTCCATTATCATATTTACATAATCTTTTTCATTAACATATTGAGTTATTATTCATTGATATAATTGTTCCATTTTGATACAGTTAAGAATCATCATATTTACACTACTAAATTCATTATTTAGTGGTTTATTTTGCTTTCTCTTTTCAAGCCAATCATACACGTGGTTTGTTCCAAATTTCAGAAGTAAAATCTCGGTGGGACATCCATGCCCACCCACGGCTTACTCGGAGTTGCGCAAACATTGCACCGTAACAGTGGTAAATAGGAAACTCCCCGGCGAGAAAGTGCTGTAAGTCTCAGGGTTCCCCCTCTCTCAAACAGTGGCTAAACAAATGGGCAAGTTAAGGGCTTAGCTGCTCCACGCTTGGATGCCTCAGTGGTCGTCAGTGTGAGGACTTGGGGTTGAGCTCTCTAGAAACTTTGAACAATCGTTAAGGTAACAGGTTGTAACTCAAGGAGGGCTTGTAATTCCTTGTTTTTTAGGAAGGAGAGTTTCTTTGTTTTTATATTTATATTTATATACTGCTCAAAAGAAAATAAAGGGGACACTTAAACAACACAATATAACTCCACGTAAATCAAACTTCTGTGAAATCAAACTGTCCACTTAGGCAGCAACACTGATGGACAGTCAACTTCACCTGCTGTTGTGCACATTCAATTTTCTACAGAACAAGTATGTATGTATGTATGTATGTATGTATGTATGTATGTATGTATGTATGTATGTATGACATGTTTTTGCTCTATCATACAGAATATAGTTTATATTTTTATAGTTTTAGTTTAGTTTTATATACAGTATATATATGTGTGTGTGTGTGTGTGTGTGTGTGTTTTATGTCGGATCACCCTGGTATATAAAAAAAAACATATAGCCCCTCCCTGGTACAGAGCTGGAAGGGATCTGATCTGATAGCTCAACTGCTAATTCTCTGCCTTACAAGGCAGAGTCCACCGGATCGAATCCCAGTAAGGAAGGGTGTGGCTAGCTGATGAAGCCAGAACAAGGCCAAAATGGGACCATCCCAGTCTCCCTTAATTTTAAAATTCCAGCTAAAAAAACATTTGACACACACACACACACACATATATATTTACAGCAGTACGAAGCTTAAAACTTCAGCCTGATGACGGTGAATGTGATTTCACCGAAACGTCGCATAGACACTCAAAATATTACACGGGGCAAAACCCGAACTCAGAACAATCTACATATATATATACATATATATATTCATAAAACCGTATTAAAATGTCACTCATGCAATCACACCGTGTCATACATCCCAATCCAATCTTATTTAGGCTGGAATTAGGGGAAGTAGCAATCACTCTCTAACGTGTGCTCTTCCAGAAGTGTGGGGACTACAAATCCCAGCATCCTGAGCCAAGGAAAGGACCTGGGGGTGGGGGAAATCTAGTTCTCTGGGTTAGGAAACACACACACACACACACACACACACACAAACACAGGCCGAGAGGAGGAAATCATTTCCCTACCCAGCATCTCCAACAGTGAAAAGATGTCAAATCACAGCTGGTGACTCTGTTCGATGTGTCCAACACGCAGAGATTGACATCTTGGCTTCCTGGCGTGCTTACACCCCTCCCCCTCCCCGGTGCATCCCAGGGGAAACCACACAAAGGTCACAAAGGACAAGCACAACCTTGGATTCACGCAGGCTCAAGGGACAACTGCTGTTTTCCCATGGAAAGCCAACGGCCAAGTTTATTCCTCCGGCCTGGGCTTGCTGCTACTACTACTTCTACTACTACTAGTACTACTACTACTATTATTAGTATAGTAGATAGAAATAGTATAAGGGCAGACTAGATGGACCTTGAGGTCTTTTTCTGCCTTCAATCTTCTATCTATTATTATTATTAGTAGTAGTAGTAGTAGTAGTAGTAGTAATATAGTAAGTAGAAATAGTATAGGGGCAGGGACCATGAGATCCTTTTCTGCCGTCAATCTTCTATCTTTCTAATTATTATTATTATTATTATTATCATCATCATCATCATCATCATCATCATCATCATCATCATCAATATAACACAGCAAACGAGATCACTATGCTGGATTTCGTATTTCATCACCAGTCGGGCGCTTCCCAAGCACCTAGGACTGCGTGATGTAGGGGCGAATTATGTTTGCCCATCCCAGTAAAGCGGCCTTTTGCAATTGACAGGTGGAGATTTTGTCAATTCCGATGGTTTTCAAATGTCCGCTGAGATCCTTTGGCCCTGCGCCCAGCGTGCCAAGTACCACTGGGACCACTTTCACGGGCTTATGCCAGAGTCGTTGCAGCTCGATTTTTAGATCTTCGTATTACACTAATTTCTCTAGCTGCTTCCCCTCAATTCTGCTGTCTCCTGGGATTGCATTATTATTATTATTATTATTATTATTATTATTATTATTATTATTATTATTATTGATCATCGCGCAGTCAGCCAGATGTTCAGAGAGGGCTTGGCATTTTGGTCCCTGGTGCAAGATTTGGATTTTCCTGCTTGGCTTTGCCTTCCTTTAAGGACACGGACTCTTTTAAAGAAGGGACTGGACAGCAAGGTAC
This sequence comes from Erythrolamprus reginae, assembly GCF_031021105.1. Lineage (NCBI taxonomy): Eukaryota > Metazoa > Chordata > Lepidosauria > Squamata > Dipsadidae > Erythrolamprus > Erythrolamprus reginae. The sequence goes on along the minus strand of NC_091954.1, from coordinate 117,299,595 downwards.
AGGGTCTCCTGCTTGAGTTGGGGCTGGACTAGATGACCTCCAAGGTACCTTGCAACCCATTTGGTGATCTTGGGCAGGGGGGTTGGACTAGATGACCTCCCAAGGTCCCTTCCAACTCTGTGATTCACTCAAGCACGGGTGTTTTCCTCTCTGTTCAGCTGCTGTTCTTTCCTTGCCCCAGAAGACTCTGCTAATAAAAGCTTGCTGTGGTCGGATAAATTGGTGGAGCTGTTCTGGATGGATGACTCAAAGCCACAGATGGGGGGGGGGGAGGGAGGGAGAGAGAAAGAAAGAGAGAGTGAAAGAGAAAAAAAGGAGGGGGAGGGAGGGGGAGAAAGAACAAGAGAGAAAAAGATAGAAAAAAGAAGAGAAAAAGAAAAAGAAACAGAGAGAGAGAAAAAGAAAGAGAAAAAAGAGAGAAAAAGAGGAGAGAAATAAAGAAAGAGAAAGAGAAAAAGAGAGAGATATAGAGAGACAGAGAAATAAAGAGACAGAGAAAGAGAAAGAGAGAGAGAAAGAGAAAAAGAGATATAGAAAGAGAGACAGAAAAAGAAAGAAAGAGAGAAAGAAAGAGACAGAGAAATAAAGAGATAAAGAGAGAAAGAGACAGAGAAAGAAAGAAAGAGACAGAGAAAGAGTCAGAGAGAAAGAGAGAAAGAGAGAGAGAGAGAGAGAGAGAGAGAAAGAGAGAAAGAGTCAGAGAGAAAGAGAGAAAGAGAGAGAGAGAGAGAGAGAGAGAAGACCGACTGCTGCTTGCAAATGACTTTTCAAACCGTCTCCTGGCACCTGGTGACTCACTGTTGTTGCAGACTCCCCTCCTCCCATTGAGTGACCGATGGGGAAAATAGAAGCTTCTGCAGGAAAAAAAGAAATGCCGGAGCAGAATGACATTTCTTGGAGACACAGCAGCAGGGACCATTGAAAACCTCCCTTTCCCTTTGGAATTTATTATTATTATTATTTTGCAAGGCGCCTGCAAAAGCTCCCTGAGCCTCCTTGCAGCCAACCATGGAGTAGGCTCAGAAACCTGCAGGGCCTGGCAGCCCCATGGAGACACTCATCGCCCTGATTCCAAGGGGGGGTGGAATTAGAAGAGAAGAGAGAAGAGAAGAGAAAGAATGGAATGGAATAGAAAATAAAACAAAAAAATGGAGTGGAATGGAATAGAATGGAATAGAATAGAATAGAAAAAATGGAATGGAATAGAATGGAATGGAATAGAATTCTTTCTTTCTTTCTTTCTTTCTTTCTTTCTTTACTTACTTACTTACTTACTTACTTACTTACTTACTTACTTATTTATTTATTGGATTTGTATGCAATGGCCAAAAGTATCTTTTTGTAGGTGAGGTCTCCAGAACTGGACCCAGTATTACTCCAAATGTGGTCTCACCAGCGCTCTATATAGTGGGATCACAATCTCCCTCTTCCTGCTTGTTATACCTCTAGCTATGCAGCCAAGCATCCTACTTGCTTTCCCTACCGCCTGACTGCACTGTTCACCCATTTTGAGACTGTCAGAAATCACTACCCCTAAATCCTTTTCTTTTGAAGTATTTGCCAACACTGAACTGCCAATGCAATACTCAGATTGAGGATTCCTTTTCCCCAAGTGCATTATTTTACATTTGGAAACATTAAACTGCAGTTTCCATGGCTTTGGCCACTGCATTTTTTCTCTGCATTTTTTTCCAAAGTCGAATTTCCGTCATTCAGGTCTTGCTTATCCTGCCCAGAATCCTTTGGGAGTTGGGTGACATATAAATAAAATAAATAAATTCCAAAGGTCCTTTTATTTTCAAAAGGCAATTGGACTTCCTGGGTTTTTCCCCCCTTGGAAGATGTTTCGCTTCTCATCCCAGAAGCTTCTTCAACTCAGACTTGGAAGCAGTGGAAGTGATGTGCCGGTGCCTGGAGGCTGTTGGGGCCTGGATGGGTGTCAACAGGCTCAAGCTCAACCCGGATAAGACGGAGTGGCTGTGGGTCTTGCCTCCCAAGGACAATCCCATCTGTCCGTCCATTACCCTGGGGGGGGAATTACTGACCCCCTCAGAGAGGGTCCGCAACTTGGGCGTCCTCCTCCATCCATAGCTCACATTAGAGAACCATCTTTCAGCTGTGGCGAGGGGGGCGTTTGCCCAGGTTCGCCTGGTGCACCAGTTGCGGCCCTATCTGGACCGGGACTCATTGCTCACAGTCACTCATGCCCTCATCACCTCGAGGCTCGACTACTGTAATGCTCTGTACATGGGGCGACCTTTGAAGAGTCTTCGGAAACTTCAGATCGTGCAGAATGGAGCTGCGAGAGAAATTATGGGCTTCCCCAGGTATGCCCATGTTTCACCATCACTCCGCAGTCTGCATTGGCTGCCGATCAATTTCCGGTCACAATTCAAAGTGTTGGTTATGACCTTTAAAGCCCTTCATGGCACCGGACCAGAATATCTTTGGGACCGCCTCCTGCTGCACGAATCCCAGCAACCAGTTAGGTTCCACAGAGTGGGCCTTCTCCGGATCCCGTCAACTAAACAATGTCGGTTGGCGGGCCCCAGGGGAAGAGGCTTCTCTGTGGCGGCACCGACTCTCTGGAACCAACTCCCCCCAGAGATTAGAACTGCCCCTACTCTCCTTGCCTTCCGTAAACTCCTTAAAACCCACCTTTGACGTCAGGCATGGGGGAACTGAAACACCTCCCCCGGGCATGTTTAATTTATACATGGTATGTTTGTGTATGTGTCTGTTAGTATATGGGGCTCTTTTTTAATCTTAAATATTTTAAAGTTATTTGGATTATTTATGATTTGTTCTATCGTGTTGTGAGCCGCCCCGAGTCTTCGGAGAGGGGCGGCATACAAATCTAAATAATAAATAAATAAATGTGGGGAAGGGAACGATTGATATATTTTCCAAATATCATTAAACAACTACAGCAGAAAATAGTATTGCAAACAGCCTGTTTTCCATTGAGGAGCCAGAAATAGGGCTGGGAAAAATACTCTTCATACTCTACATGAACCATCTCTGTGACCCTATTAGAAGCAACTGTCTTCTCTTTGCTGAGGATGTTACCACCGACAATGCTGCTACCCTTCAAAGGGACCTTGACCATGTAGCAGAATGGTCAAAAAAATGGCAACTTTCAAATCGCAACCAACAAATGCTCTGTCTTACAAAACTTTACTCTTTGTCTACCCACTGTTGACTTCACCCCATTCCAAAGAGGTCTGTAAGGGACATGTATAAGTGCACCATTGCTGCCGATCAGTTTCCGGTCACAATTCAAAGTGTTGGTGATGACCTATAAAGCCCTACATGGCACCGGACCAGAATATCTCCGGGCCCGCCTTCTGCCGCACGAATCCCAGCGACCGATAAAGTCCCACAGAGTTGGCCTTCTCTGGGTCCCGTCGACTAAGCAATGTCGTCTGGCGGGACCCAGGGGAAGAGGCTTCTCTGTGGCGGCACCGGCCCTCTGGAACCAACTCCCCCTGGAGATTAGGGCTGCCCTCATCCTCCTCGCCTTTCATAAGTTATTAAAAACTCATTTTTGCTGCCAGGCATGGGGAAATTAACACACACACCAATTGTCAAGGTTGGTGTATTACCATTATTACTATTATTACTATTATTACTATTACTATTATTATCATTATTATTATTATCATGCCTACCGTCCCTGTCCTACTGTCCTCTTTTATTGTTACTTTTTACTGATGTTATGTTTATACAAACTACTACTATCCTATACATATTTGACAAATAAATAAAATAAAATAAATAAAATATCCCCCCCTCCCACTATCACTTTGCTAAACAACTGATTCCCACCACAGTCTTACACCTTGGGATGTCAAACCACGTAATGGGGCTGAATCACCACCATTTCATCTTTCTTATTGACCTGCTTTGTTGGATTCCTTTGTTGTTTGCCTCTCACAATTTCTATTGCTTGCCTTTATTTAATACCCTAGAGTAATTTATGTCGATGGGTTATTCAGTATCTTATGACTCTCTGTTTTGTTGTGTCTTGTGACTTATGACAGTCGTGTTTTTATGATGATGACTGTGATTTATCCCTTGTTGCTCGTATGGACGCTGAGAGCTTCGGCACACAAGGAGAGAAATTCCTTGTGAGTCCCATCACACTTGGCCAATAAAAGAATGTTCTACTCTAATTGTGCTGAAAGTATTTGGGCCTCTAGAAAGTGCTGGAAAAAACTCCATTCGCACAAAAGAGACCCCAACATGAACGAGAGAGATAATTTTCCATGTCATCTTGTTAAAACACAGAAACAAGGTAGAATAGGTGGAAGGGACCTTGGAGGTCTTCTAGTCCAACCCCCTGCTTCAGCAGGAGACCCTAGACCATTGAACATATTTTGTGACTTCTGACAGTCTCCAAATGGGTGGACAGTGCGGTCAGGTGGTAGGGAAAGCGAGTCGAATGCTTGGCTGCATAGCTAGAGGTATCACAAGTAGGAAGAGGGAGATTGTGATCCCGCTGTAGAGAGCGCTGGTGAGGGGCGGCATACAAGTCCAATAAATAAATAAAATAAATAATCTAATGATAAAAGTCAGTAATAACAGTAATATTTATTTATTTATTTATTTATTTATTTATTTATTTATTTATTCATTCATTCATTCATTCATTCATTCATTCATTCATTCATTCATTTATTGGATTTGTATGCCGCCCCTCTCCGTAGACTCGGGGTGGCTAACAACAATAATAAAAAACAGCATGTAAATCCAATACTAAAACAACTAAAAAACCCTTATTTTAAAACCAATCATACATACAAGCAAACATACCATGCACAAATTGTAAAGACCTAGGGGGAAAGAATATCTCAATTCCCCCATGCCTGGTGGCAGAGGTGGGTTTTAAGGAGCTTACGAAAGGCGAGGAGAGTGGGGGCAATTCTAATCTCCAGGGGGAGCTGGTTCCAGAGGGCCGGGGCCGCCACAGAGAAGACTCTTCCCTGGGCCCCGCCAAACGACATTGTTTAGTTGATGGGACCTGGAGAAGGCCCACTCTGTGAGACCTAACTGGTCACTGGGATTTGTGCAGAAGGCGGTCTCTGAGATAATCTGGTCCAGTGCCATGAAGGGCTTTATAGGTTATAACCAACACTTTGAATTGTGACCGGACACTGATCGGCAACCAATGCAGACTGCGGAGTGTTGGTGTGACATGGGCATTTTTGGGAAAGCCCGTGATTGCTCTCGCAGCTGCATTCTGCACGATCTGAAGTTTCCAAACACTTTTCAAAGGTAGCCCCATGTAGAGAGCGTTACAGTAGTCGAGCCTCGAGGTGATGAGGGCATAAAAAACATACATACTTGCAAGCAGCCTAGTTCTAGGCCTGTTGGAAAAGCCAGGTCTTAACGGCTTTCCGGAAGACCGACAGGGTGAGATAATACGGATCTCTGTGGGCAGTTGGTTCTTAAGGGTCGGAGCCACCACAGAAAAGGCTCTTCCCGAGGTCCCGCCAACCGACATTGTTTGGCGGACGGGACCTGGAGAAGACCGACTCTGTGGGCCCTTACTGGCCGCAATGAGGTAGGAGGTAGGAGGCGGTCCCGTAAACAGTCTGGCCCTGAGCCATTTGGAGCTTTAAAGGTGATAACCAACACCATGAATTCCGTTTGGGGACCGACTGGCAACCAATGCAGTGCGCGTAAAGTTGGAGTAATACGGGCGTACCTTGGCACACCTGTTATTGCATGTGCCGCTGCATTCTGCACCATCTGAAGTCTCCGAACGCTCTTCAAGGGCAGCCCCATGTGGAGCGCTTTGCAATAGTCAAGACGGGAGGAGATGAGGGCGTGAGGGACCGTGCGGAGGGCCTCCTGGTCAAGGTAGGACCGCAACTGGTAGACAAGACGGACTTGTGCGAAAGGCCCCCTAGCCACAGCTGAGCGATCCCTCCCGACTCTGTGTTTTTCCCTTATTCCTTCCTCGTCCTCGGTGCTTTGGAGATTAGAACCCGTGACCGCAAATAGGGATGTTTACCAAAGAGCCGATGCGACTCACTCTGTAGCGAGGCCGAACCCACAATCTGCTTCCTCCCCCCCCCACTATTCAACACGGAATTAAAAATAAGAGGATTGAAAGACGGGAGCCGCGTCGGCTGGGCATTATGCGCGCCACACCGTCTGTATACAATTACGGGCGGCCGGGGAGAGAAATGCAAACAAATTGGTCGCATTTCAGAACATTTTCCATTCAGGGTCCAATTCTTCTCTCTCCCCCCCCCTCCCTCTCCGGGTTGAAAGACTAATCAGCCATTTCGCGGAGAGACAGGTGTTTATGCCAAAGTGGCACAAAGTAGCCTTTGCCGGTTTCGGTGTGTCATTTTCATGCTCTCTCTTTTGGAAGAATGACAGGCAGGCCATTAAGAGCTCCTCTCCTCCCGGCATCTGCCCTCGTACCAGCGTTGCAACGGATGCTGCTTAAAGCTAAGAAAGGGAGATATATATGTATTCGTAGCTCGGGGTTGAATTGGGCTGCCACTTGGCGCTCTATGAGCTGGGTTGTTTTCCTGGAGACTTTTCACGACCCAACTAGGGAACATCATCTGCAGAAATCACTGACATGGAGACATGATTTCTTGAAGCAGGGTTTGTCTGGGGCCAGGAGTCTCCCTTGTGAGCAGATTTTGATTGGAAGCTCTGCTTAGACTATATTTATATTTATATTTCTTCGGAGCTGGGCGGCATACAAATCTAATAAATTGTAATAATTATTTATATTTATATTTATATTTATATTTATATTTATATTTATATTTATATTTATATTTATATTTATATTTATATTTATATTTATATTTCTTTGGAGAGGGGTGGCATACAAATCTAATAAATTGTAATAATAATTTATATTTATATTTATATTTATATTTATATTATTTATATTTATATTTATATTATTTATATTATTTATATTATTTATATTATTTATATTTATATTTATATTTATATTTATATTTATATTTATATTTATATTTATATTTATATTTATATTTATATTATTTATATTTATATTTATATTGTCAGTCAGTCAGTCAAGTCCGTATTGGTGGTATACAGAGATATAACAATGTTTATATACATGATACTAGTAAGAGAGAAACACTAGGACAGGGGACGGAAGGCACTCTGGTGCACTTATGCACGGCCCTCACTGACCTCTGAGGAATTGGGAGAGGTCAACAGTGGACAGTCTAAGGGTCAGGTTTTGCGGGTTAGGAGATGATACTACAGAGTCTGGGAGTGAGTTCCAGGCATCAACTACTCGGTTACTAAAGTCGTATTTCCTGCAGTCGAGTTTGGAGCAGTTTACTTTAAGTTTGTACTGTATCTGTTGTGTGCTCATGTGTTGTTGTGGTTGAAGCTGAAGTAGTTGTTGACAGGCAGGATGTTGTAGCAGATGGTTTTATGGGCTATGCTTAGGTTGTGTTTAAGGCAATGTAGTACTAAGCCTTCCAGGCTTAGGATTGTAAGAAATGAAGGGCTACCAAAATTTCTACTACAACTGTGGGCCTGGCTTATGCATTTTTCTTTCAACATCTTTCAGTGCAAATTGAGTGCTCTGGGGTGGAGCTCCATTTGCGCTACCCCACTGCACCCCCACCCACCCAGTCCAGACAGTAGCCCACCCCTGATTGGGGTGGAGGGCTCTTCTCGTAAAGTATCTCTGGACGTTTTCTAGAGTGTTGATGTCCGAAATGCGGTGGGGGTTCTAGACAGATGAGCTGTATTCAAGGATTGGTCTGGCAAAAGTTTTGTATGCTCTGGTTAGTAATGTGAGTTTACTGGAGCAGAAGATACATAGGATTAAGTTACAATAGGAATGATTAATTTGTAACATATAGCAAAGAGACATAATCCTGTCACCAGGATGGCTAAAATAAACAGAAGAATATCTAATTAGTTTGTGCCCTAGGGCAGGGGTAGGCAAAGTTGGGTCTTTTATGACATGTGGATTTCAACTCCCAGAATTCCTGTGCTAGCATGATTGGCTCAAGAATTCCGGTAGTTGAAGTCCACAATCATAGAAGAGCAACTTTGCCTGCCCCTGCCCTAGGCAAACAGAAGGATTTCAATTATCTAAGGTCAACGGAAGCCTAAATAAATAATGATTCCCTTAAACTAATAAAGGAGTGAGTTACCTTTGACCAGGCATGTAGATTTAATCCTATCATGTCTACAGAGGGCATTCCACATTCTTCTAGACATGGATAGTTAACCCACAACCTGTGTTTGGACAATGAAATGTCTGGAAAAAAGCCGCCAAGCTCAGAGCACCAAGGACCCCACAGTCTTCTTCCTCCTCCTCCTTTTCCTCCGCAGAAACCCCTCACCCTTCTAGCACTGATGATGTTACACCTTGTTTGGACAATGAAATGTCTGGAAGAAAGCCACCAAGCTCTGGCGTGGGCGCGTCGGTGATTTCTTTGCTTCTGCGCATGCTCAGAAGCAAAACATTGCAAAATCTCGCGTGCATGTACCCCCCCTTGCAAGATTTTAATTTTAATTTTCTTCCTCTGCATGCCTGAGACCCAAAGCTGCGCATACAACTCCAGTTTTACTACCGGTGCAGCACCTCATCCATACCTGATACTGTCCTCAACTTACAACAGTTCACTTAGTGACTGCTCAAAGTTATAACAGCATAGGACCATTTTTCAAACTTATGACTATTGTAGCATCTATAGCAGTGTTTCCCAACCGTGGTAACTTGAAGATATCTGGACTTCAACTCCCAGAATTCCCCAGCCAGCAGTTGCCAAGGTTGGGAAACACTGATCTATAGGACACGTGATCTACATTCAGATACTTAAATATAAGTGACTTACCGGTATATTGACGATGGCTGCAGTAGTCCTCGAAGACGGGCAGCATATAAATACAATTAAATAAATCAATAAATAATAAAATCCCCCGGGGCTCACATTATTCTCTTTTATGACCTTCTGACAAGCCAGATTCACTTAGTGACCATGTTACTAACTTAATGACCACAGTGACGGCCACCGACAACAACTGTGGCAGGAAAAGTTGGAAAATGTAAAAAAAAAAAAATGTAAAAATGTAAAATGTAAAAAATTGCAAAATATAAAAAGGTAAAATTAAAAAAATGTAAAAATGTAAAATGTAAAAACTGCAAAATATAAAAATGTAAAATGTAAAAAAATGTAACATGTAAAAATGTAAAATGTAAAAAAAATGCAAAATGTAAAAATGTAAAAAAATGCAAAATGCAAAATGTAAAAAATGCAAAGTATAAAAATGTAAAAGGTAAAAAAAATGCAAAATGTAAAAATGTAAAAGGTAAAAAAAATGCAAAATGCAAAATGTAAAAAATGAAAAGTATAAAAATGTAAAAGGTGACTTCCGGTTGTGGTGCGGTGCTGTCGCTGTGTGTTTCCCGGTTCTCCGGGTTACATCTGGCCTTTTGCGTTGTTTGATTGCCCTATCGGGCGACCGCGGACCCGTAGAGCCCAAGGTCTTTGAGGGGAAGTTTGCGTGCACCCGGGGGCGTTCGGCGGACCCCCCCCGGGGGACGGGAGATCCCCCAAATCATCAACCAAAGAGATCAGCTTTTTTTTTGCTGATCCGGAAGCGCTGCGCTCTGCTTTATCTTGGAAGCCGCGGTAACGACAAATACCTTTGGGGGTGTTATTGCTTGCTGCAGAAGGACTGAGGACGGTTTTTGGATTTGTGGCATACGTGTTGGATTACTCCTTGCGAAAGGGACATCACGACTCTTTTTCTGAGTCTGAAGAGTGAGAGGCGGCGACTTCGATCTGTGAGTGTTACGAGCCCCCTGGCAAAGATGGCGACGATGACTCGGCGGATTTTACTTGAAGGTTTTTAGAATGAATTTTCGCCACGTCTATCTGAGATTTTGACTTGCCTTAGAACTATCATCTATACTTTAAATTTTCGCAAGGAGAGAAGGTTTAAGTAACGTGCTTTGAGGGTAGGAGAAAGTTTAAACCCCCCGCAACAACTTTTTTGCTATTTGTCTTTGAAATAACACCTTGACTAGTTGGAAAAAAAAAAAAAGTAAAGCAGATAAGACTTAAAACAGCAACCGGAAAACTCCGACCCTATTTTTTTTTTCTACCTACCACTTACCCTTCCTTTCCCTTCCATACCCTTTTTTGCCTTAACTTTTATTTTTCTAGTTTAATAATAAATAAATAAAGTTTGTTTACTTTTGAATTTCATACATAGATATTTTTGCCTTTTTTCACTTTTTACTACTACTACCTTTTTTCTTTTGGACAATTTTGCACATATTGGATTACTTTAGGATACTTTTGGATATTTGGAAATTGAATTTGGACACTTTGATACTAGGACACTTGAATATCGGATGTTTACTGACCCGGAACTCTGGACAACTTGTTAACTCTTTACTCTCTCTCCCCCTTTTTTTTTCTCTCTGGAACTGCGTCACTAAAATTTACCTCATTAACTGCAAACAAATCATTGACTTTACTCTTTGATAACGAAACCGAACTGTACCGAACTTGATCAATTTAATAACACCATATTGCTGAACTAAGAACTCTTGGATTTGGATCGATTGGGATTGAACTTCTTCTAAGTTATTTAAATTTTATTTTGATATTTTTGGACTATATACATTGACAAAAACCCCTTACCCAATTCTGTAATTCATAAAATATTGTAATATTTACTCTAGCAATTGAACTATTTATATAGATTAAATTATATTATATTACATTAAGATAGATTGTGCTATATTTAGGTAGAACATACTGATAGATTACTTTGAGTTGATAGTTTTACTGTATATTAACATTAAACTTTAGACTTTAGACTTTATTATTACTTATCCTTAATTAACTTTAAATACCAGATAGTAACTGGATTTCTTTTTGATTCTACAACTTATAGTAACTTATAGTAATTCAATGTTTTAAGATTTATTGGATTTAATCAACTTAACTGATTCAACTGATTTAAACCCTTAATAGAATAACCCCCGGATTGATTGATTGACTTTCCCCTTATATTGAACACCGAATAATTGTACTACTGAATTATTACTTTTTCCCACTTTCTCTCTCCTTCCTTTTCTTTTCCATAAATTGTGATATTATTACTGGAAACATATTGATTCAAATGCTATTCTATTGATAACCTGAATCTTAAATATAAATTGTCCTTTTCTTGTTACTTCTTAAGTGAAACAAATTTAAATTCAAATTCTGATATTCTCTTAACAACTCTTTACTAATTGTATCTTAACAAAAACCAAAAAACAAAAAAACCTTTACTACATAAACTGCAACTTTCTATACCACCTTAATCACTTTAACCTCACTACTTCCGACAACATTACATACATATTACATATTACATATTACATAGATACTACATATACATTACATACATTTCTTTACACTACATAAATCCTTTTACTACATTATACATACTATTTATATATTGCTCTAACGACCTCTCCTTAATATAAAAATATAAAAATGTCTGCCTCAAATCAACCAACCCTTATGAAATCTTGGAAGAAAAACCCCAACCAGCCTGCAACACCAAATCCAACTCAGCAACGTTCAACTGACTTGTCAGACAAAACATCTCTCCAACAACAAACACAGGAAATTCCCAATATATCACTAAACGCCTTACTGGAGAAGATGAACAAAATGCAAGATACATTAGATATTAATTTTGAGTCTATTAAAGGAACGATGGGAGAAATGAAGCAGGACATCAAGAAGATTCAAGATCATGCGGGTCATCTTGAGGAGCGAATGACCAAATTGGAAGACCAAATGGATGTTGTTTGTGAAACAATTACCAAGAATACAGAAAAAATAAATAATATTGAAGAATTAACCAACAGGATGGACACCAAATTCCAATTTTCAGAAGCGAAGGCAGAATACACCAACAAATCCCTGGAAGAGTCCCTTATGAACCTGGAGCTCGAGAAATCAGCCTTTTTTTTGCGTTTTCAAAATATTACAGAAACTGATCAACAAGACCTTCCTCACACGGTGGCGACAATAATAGCTAAAATCATTGATAAATCAACGGACGAAATTTTAGCACAAATGGACGAGGTATACCGGCTTACAACTTCATATGCTAGACGGAACAGACTCCCACGAGAGGTCCATGTACGTTTCCTCAAAAGAAAATTCAGAGACGAAATTTACAATGCCTCCAAGGATAATCCAACTTCTCACCAAGGTCGAGATATAGTAATACTACGCCAAATTCCAAAGCGAGTAAGGGAGAAACGCAAACCCTATCAAACGCTAGCCACCAAATTAAATAGAGAATCTATACAGTTTAGGTGGATGATACCAGAGGGAATGACGGTCACGCTTCTGGACAAAAAATATAAAATTTCCACTCCCGAAGATGCAAGAGACTTCTACGCCCACATCTTGAAGATGGATCAATCGGCCCTTAAGGAATTCGACAGTAGAGACACTCCCCGAAATGAAGAACCTACCTTTGATGACAATCAGACAAACAATGATCAAGAATTACAAATTCAGAATGGCGAGTCAAGCAAACATGGACCAGTTACCCGGGCAAGAGCTGAGGCAAGAAAGGAGAAATCTAAAGAACCAACACTACAACAATAAACAACCCCAAATTACACTATTCTCAACAAATATAAATGGTCTGAACTCATATAAAAAGAGACAAAAAATATTCCATAAACTATTTGAAAACAACTATGATGTAATTTCACTACAAGAAACCCACATTAAAAATGAAGATACCACTCTTTTAGTTATCCCCAACTTTAAAATCAAATCTGAGTTTGAATTCTTTTGTGCTTCCGCCCCCGAAAAAAAGAGAGGTATAGTTTTATATGTTAAAAAAATTTATTCCCCAACATTAATATATAACGATGAAAATGGTCAATTACTAATTGTGCAAATAACCTTACAAAATAAAAGAACAATAAATATAATATCAATATATGCACCATCTGTTAGACAATCTCCCTATTTTAAAAATTTACACAAAAAAATATTAGAATTAGATCTTAACAATTTCGTGATAATTGGAGACTTCAATGCAATAGTTGATGTAAACAAGGATTATAAAGGTAACTCCAAGTGTCGTACTCGCAACATCATTCCCTCTACCTTTCAACAAATAATCTATGAATATGCCTTAAAAGACATTTGGAGATACTTTCACCCTAAATCTACACAATATACCTTTTTTTCTCCCCCCCATCGAACATGCTCACGTATTGACATGGCTTGGTCTAATATAGAAATAATAAATCAAATAATTGATGTTCAAATACTCAATGCAACTTGGGCAGACCACAATCCCCTCCTACTTACAATAAAAGACAACACTTACAATATTCCGCATAGATGGTCAATGTACTCAACAGTGATAAACCAAAAACAATTTCAACATAAAATACAGAATGATATCCCCCCTTTCATTCAAATTAACTTTAATGGCGAGATACCCAACGAAATAGCGTGGGACGCCACTAAAGCATATATACGCGGTGTGTACATCTCATATACAGCAAACAAAAACAAAGAAAAATATGCACAACTTCAAAAACTAAACATCTCTCTTCAAGAAGCAGAAAAGCTACTCTGTAATGATCCTAAAAATAACATAACCCTATTAGAAATAAATACGATCAAACATCAAATAAATTTAATAACACAACAACATATTGCCCAAAAGGTTAAAAATGCGAAACAAACATATTTTGAAGCGGCCAATAAACCAGGACGTTGGCTTTCTCTCAAATTAGCTCATCAAAAATCCGATAGAAACATAGATACTTTAGTTGATCCTTTTGGACAACTGAAAACGACCAATTCCGAAAAAAAACAAATTATTCAAAATTTTTATCAACAACTCTACCAAGTCTCAAATTTGGATGCCGATTTAATATCAAAATATTTACAAACAAATGAACAAACAACTATGATAACAGATGACCAAAGAACTCTTCTAAACAAACCAATTTCTATTTCGGATATTGAGGCTGCAATAAACAAACAAAAAAACAATAAAACCCCAGGACCAGACGGAATCCCATCTGAATTTTATAAATCTCATATGGATATAATGGCTCCCATACTCTTAGACATCTATAACAATGCGCTCTCACATGCAAAACTGCCCGCGTCCTGGTTTGAATCCTATATAACCCTTATTCCTAAAGACATTGAAAACAGACACCATTTGGAGAATTATAGACCGATTGCATTACTTAATACTGATTATAAAATATTTGCATCAATAATTGCGGACAGATTAAAAAATATATTAAACAAAATTATTCATTCCGACCAAAACGGATTCCTTCCGGGAAGAAATATTTCCACAAACACAAGAACTATATTAAATGCCTTGGAATACTATGACAAAAACTATGATAAAGCAGCTGCATTAATATTTATGGATCTCAAAAAAGCTTTTGATAGTCTTCAATGGCATTATCTTATAAATCAAATTAAATTCATGAATTTTGGCTCCAAATTTTTCAATCTAATCAAAACTATTTACTCTATTCAATCGGTCAAAATTCTTTTTAACAATGATATCACTAACACAATCACTATAACTAAGGGTGTACGCCAAGGATGTCCTCTGTCCCCACTTATTTTTATTCTGGCCATCGAGACCTTTCTCAAGACTATAAGAAACAACTCACAAATTCACGGTATTATGATTAAAAAAGAACATTACAAACTGCAGGCCTTTGCGGATGACATTGTATTCATCCTACAAGATCCAATTCGAACAGCACCCATTCTATTTGACGAAATTTATAAATTTGGTGAAATATCTGGCCTACAAATCAATAAAAACAAAACACAAATTTTGACAAAAAATATGATACCAAAAGAGATACTTACCTTGGAAGAATTAATTAAAATAAAGACCACAAAAAAAATTAAATATTTAGGAATTTGGATGACTTCGAATTATGCTACGATCAAAAAAGACAATTATGAACGATTAGCTAAAGAAATACAACAAGATCTTAACAGATGGTCAAAATTAAACTTATCTATTATGGGAAAAATAGCTGCCATAAAATCAAACATTCTTCCAAGGTTTCTTTACCTATTTCAGGTTGCTCCAATAAATTTGAATAAAACTTTTTTTAATATTCTTCACAAACAAGTAAAGAAGTTTATTTGGACCAAGAAGAAGGCCAGAATAAAATTGAAAAACCTTCAAGACCTCAGATCCAGGGGTGGACTTGGACTTCCAGATTTTTACATGTATTATCAAGCTACCATTTTAACTATGATTAAAAATTGGATTACATTCCAAAACACAAGACTCTTAACTCTGGAAGGATTTGATCTTCTTGCTGGGTGGCATACTTTCTTGACAGCAGACTACCACAAAATACCCAAATACTTCAAAAATCATTACTTACGCAAAACACTAATAACAATCTGGTTTACTATAAAAAAAAATTACTACACCTCAATACCAAAATGGATATCCCCCAATGAAATAATAACTTTTCCCAATCTTTTCTCGTACTCCAAAACTCTGAGATACCAACAACTACTTGATGAATCAGACGCTCTTATTTCTAAACAACAATTGAACAATCAAGGAATTAATATAGACTGGTTAACATATTTACAAATTAAACTAAAATATGAACAACACAAAAAGCAATTTGGATTTCAAAATAATAATGTAATAGACACGATTCTTTTCGGCCCTTCTACAAAAATGATTTCAAAATTGTACAACTACTTACTAATTCAAGAAAATCCTGAAGAGCAAGTGAAATGTTGTATGATAGCTTGGGCTCAGAATTTTGGATATACGATTAACTTAATTGAATGGGAGAAAACATGGACATCAAATTATAAAATGACAACTGCAATGTCCTATAAGGAGAACCAAATTAAAATGTTTTATCGTTGGCATTTGCCCCCAGCAAGAATATCCAAAATGTTTCCCAACTTCTCACCGACCTGCTGGAAGTGCAAGATCAAACCTGGAACCTACTACCACACATGGTGGACATGCCCAATTGCACAAAAATACTGGACAACAATTCAATCTCTAATCGACCAAGTCATGTCAATCAAATTACCACTCAAACCTGAGCTCTATCTTTTGGGGATATTCAGACAAAATCTTACTAAGACAGAAAAATACCTTATACTACAAATAATAACTGCTGCCAGAATATCATATGCCTCTCTCTGGAAATCGGACCAAGTACCCTCTTTCTTTACAATAATTACGAAAATTAACGAATGTGCTGAAATGTCCAAAATAGCAATGGAAGCACAAAACAAAAATGACTCAGAATATTACGAAGCATGGGAAAGTTGGTATAAATGGGTTTCTCAGAAAAAATACAAAAAATTTTTAATGTAAAGCTTATACATTATCATACCCAAAACTACCTTCAACACTTAAATTAATATTAAAATAAATTAGAAAAGAAGCACCAAAAACTAATCAAATTTGCAACAAGAAAATATATCAAATCTCTTTTTATCTGTTTTCTAACTAACTTAATACACATTACAAACATACTGACTACTTTCAAAATAATCAATCTTTATACACACCCATCATATCACCCACATACTCCCCACCCCACAATTAAACAAAAGTCGTCCATAAAAACGTCTGCATTAAATGCAGACTCTTCTCTCTTTCTTTCTTTCATTTCTTTTTTTTATATATTCCTTTTTTCTTTTCTTTTCTCTCCTTCTCTTTTTCTTTATTCCACCTCTTTATAACTAAAACTTTAATGTCAATATATGTATACTAAGGAATACTATATTTGAGTTACTTAAATAGTAAGATTAAGAAAATAAGAGTTATTACGTTTTTTTTTCTAAAACACTCGTGTACTATAACTCACTTGTATTACAATTTTATTATAATATGTTTTGTTTTTGAAGTCTCCCCCCCTACCCTATCCTACCCCCATCCTTTCATTCTGTCCCCCCTCCCCCCAATCCCCCTCCCTGTTTTTAATTATTCGTGTAAATAAATAAAGTATTTTTCAAAAAAAAAAAAATGTAAAAAGTAAAAAAATGCAAAATATAAAAATGTAAAATGTAAAAAAATGTAAGGTAAAAATGTAAAATGTAAAAAAAATGCAAAATGTAAAAATGTAAAATGCAAAAAAATGTAAAAAAGTGCAAAAAATGTAAAACTTGCAAAATGTAAAAAAATGAAAAAAAATATTTTAAAAATGTAAACAAATACAAAAAAAATTAAAACGTAAGAAATCTAATATGATGTAACATAAATGTGAAATTTAATTTAATTTAATTTAATTTATTTGATTTATAAGCTGCTCAACCCTTATCGGAGTCTGGCCGAAAATGTAAAAAATGTGTAAAAAGCCTTAAAATGTAAATGTAACCAGGCCAAAAATAGAAAAGGTAAAAATGAAAAATGTAAAAAAGTTGTAAAATGGGGAAAACCCCACTTCACCCATTTCTCACTTAGCAACATACATTTTTGGGGCTCAGTTATTGTCGTACGTTGAGGACCGCCTTTATGAAGCCTGGAGGGTTTTAGAAACACCCCCCCCCCTCCGGGGCTCTTCCAGACGGTCTGGCGGGAGACGGACAGACGGACAGCCATCAACGCCTCCCCTCCTTTCTCC
The DNA here is from genome assembly GCF_031021105.1 of Erythrolamprus reginae. NCBI lineage: Eukaryota > Metazoa > Chordata > Lepidosauria > Squamata > Dipsadidae > Erythrolamprus > Erythrolamprus reginae. Next base: position 117,281,909 of record NC_091954.1, on the reverse strand, counting down.
CAAGACAGCCATCGGATTAATTAAGTTCATTAAAAGAGCATAAAAACACTCCGATTCCCTCCTCCTCCTCCTCCTCTAGGCTCTTTCATGATAATTATTAGCCGGGTGATAAAAATCACCCCTTGGCCCTCGTAAATTATAACCTCTCCAGCTGGGATGTAAAGCCACCGGGCTCCACATCCAGCACGATCTTCCTGGGAAAAATCTCGCCTGCAAATCCACAGACGGTTTGTGCAGCTGACACCAAACGGCCCCTGGAGAAAGCCTCCATCAAGACCACACACACACTCGGAGAATTTGCATCCACAATATATATATATTTAAAAAGTCTATAGAAAAAGTGCAGGGAAGAGTAACAAAGATGATTAAAGGCCTGGGGATTACAACATATGAAGAATGGTTGCAGGATTAATAATAATACTAGTAGTAATAACAACAACAACAACCAACAACAACAACAACTTCTTCTGAAGTAGTGTAGGGTTTCCTGCCTAAGCAGGGGGTTGGACTAGAAGACCTCCAAGGTCCCTTCCAACTCTGTTGTTAATAATAATAATAATGATAATGATAATAATAATAACAACAACAACAACAACAACCACCACCACCACTGGAATTGACAAAATCTCCACCTGTCAATTGCAAAAGGCCACTTTACTGGGATCGGCACACATAATTTGCCTCTACATCACTCAGTCCTAGGTGCTTGGGCAGCGCCCGAATGGGGATGAAATACGAAATCCAGCATAGTGATCTCGTTTTCTGTGTTGTATTGACATAATAATAATAATAATAATGATAATGATAATAATAATAATAATAATAATAATAATAATAATAATAATAATATCATCAACAATAACAAAAACAAAATTGGAAGGGACATTAGAGGTCTTCTAGTCCAACCCCCTGCTTAGGGAAGAAACTCTACACTACTACAGACAAATGTTTATCCAACATCTTCTTTAAAACATCCAGTGTTGGATCATTCACAACTTCTGGTGGCAAGCAGTTCCATGGATTAATTGTTCTGACTGTCAGGAAATTCCTTCTTAGTTCTAAGTTGCTTCTCTCCTTGATTAGTTTCCACCCATTGCTTCTTGTTCTGCCCTTAGGTGCTTTGGAGAATAGCCTGACTCCCTCTTCTTTGGGGCAACCCCTGAGATATAGGAAGGTTGCTATCATGTCTCCCCTGGTCCTTCTTTTCATTCAACTACCCATGCCCAGTTCCTGCAACTGTTCTTCGTATGTGTTAGCCTCCAGTCCCCTGATCCTCTTGCTCTTCTCTGCACTCTTTCCAGAGTCTCAACATCCTTTTTGCATCGTGGTGCCCAAAACTGAATGCAGGATTCCAAGTGTGGCCTTACCAGGGCCTTATAAAGTGGTATTAACCCTTCACGTGATAGATCAAATTGAACGGGTCCAAAGATGGGCTACAAGAATGGTGGAAGGTCTTGAGCATAAAACTGATCAGGAAAGACTCAATGATCTCAATCTGTTTGGTCTGGAGGACAGAAGGAAAAGGGGGGACATGATCGAAACATTTCAATATGTTAAAGGGTTCAATAAGGTCCAGGAGGGTTTAAGTGGTTTTAATAGGAAAGTGAACGTGAGAACAAGGGGGCACAATCTGAGGTCATTTGGGGGAAAGATCAGAAGCAACGTGAGAAAATATTATTTGACTGAAAGAGGAGTAGATGCTTGGAACAAATTTCCCACAGACGTTCTTGGTCAATCCACAGGAACTGCCTGGGATAAACATAGATCCATCCTAAGATAAAACACAGGAAAGAGTATCAGGGCAGACTAGATGGACCAGGGGGTCTTTTTCTGCTGTCAATCTTCTAGGTTTCTATGTTTCCAAGAGATGATTAGCCAAGCTTGCATTTCAAAGTTTGCACAGGGAGGAATAAACAGGCGGTGAAAGAGGAAAAGGGGTGAGGTCTCATTAGCCGGTGATGGGTGATAATTATTCGGTTGACAATTAGGGGACCCTGCACAGATCAAATATTGCACAAAATCTAAACTGAGATTCTTTCTTCCGAACCGAAAAGCCTCCGTTCTTTCATGATCTCTCTGCCTTTTTCTGGATTTCTTTTCTTTTTTACAAGTCTTTGCGAGGGTCTTTGGAAGGGGACGCTCACAATTCTGCAAACTGCCAAAAAAGATGCTTAGATGCTGGGTGACTTCTGGTGGCAAGATTTGGGTAATTCCTCGACTTAACGGCTGCAATGGAGCCCAACACTCCTGTTGCTAAAGGAAACAGCTGTTAAACCAGGACAAGGAAAAGGAAAAAAGGAGAATAAAGGGGGAGGGAGGGAGGGAAGGGAGGGAAGGAAAAGGATGGAGGGAAACAGATGTATGGAGGAAAGGAAGAAAGAAATGGAGATGGAAGAATGGGAGGAAGGGAGGGAGGAAAGAAGGAAGGAGGTGGAATAAAGGAAAGGAAGGGAAAAGATAGACAAAAGAAGGAAGGAAGGAAGGAAGGACAGAAGGTAAGAAAGAAAGAAAGAAAGAAGGAAAGAAAGAAAGAAAGAAAGAAAGAAAGAAAGAAAGAAAGAAAGAAAGAAGGGGGTGGAATAAAGAAAAGTAAGGAAAAATATGGAGACTGGAAGGAAGGAGATGGATGGAGTAAAGGATAGGAAGGAAAAAGATGGAGCCTGGAAGGAAGAAAGGAAGGAAGGAAGGAAGGAAAGAAGGAAAGGTATGGAGGAAAGGAAGAAGGAAATACTGGGGAATTCTGGGAGTTGAAGTCCAGTTGATGTAAAAAGTGGTATCTGGGGAATTCTGAGAATTGAAATCATGCTAAATGCTGACACAAATGATGGTTTGGAGCAGGGCTCTGACCCCCCATGTTCCTCAGCCCAGCTCCCTTGCCCGGACCTCCTTTGCACCTGGGAAGGCCAGACTCACAAAAGGCGCCTTCTCGCACCCAGTGCTTCCTCCCCATCATTTGCAAAGCCGAATTCTGAGTGGGCTGGGCTGCTGAATTTACGCCTTCCGTCTATTTCCGGAGACTTTAAACACCCCTCCGTAAAGAGTTTAAATAACAATAAAAAGGAAGATTTAGTGGGATTAATAAAGGTGTCTTTTAAAGCGGAGTGTTGCCATTAAAGTAATTAACGGCGCATAAAGGAAGCATGGGCTGCAACCAGGGCCCCCCTGGGAATTAAGGCTGCTTAGAAATTGCCGGTGACCTCGGCACGCCAGGCCCCAGCCTCTACGCGGTGGGAGATGGGAACCCTCGCCGATCAAAAGAGGATTTTAAAGTTTTAAGTGATAATGGAGGGGGGGGGGGGAGAATCCTGAACACAAAGGTTAAGAGAATGCTGGAAGGGGGATCATTTCATCTGATTAAAATTTTATTCCACGTGGCTGTGAAATGCTCGGAGTGAATTGAGAGGGAAGGTTATTAACGGTGGAGTCGCAAAAAGAATGGAGTTGGGGAGGGAGGATTTGCAGAGCGCAATCTGGTATTGTAAGGTTATATGATTGCTGCGTGTGTGAGAGAGAAAGAAAGAAAGAAAGAAGGAAGGAAGGAAGGAAGGAAGGAAGGAAGGAAGGAAGGAAGGAAATTTTGTTGGGAGCCGCCCCGAGTCTGTAGAGAGGGGCGGCACACAAGTCTTAATAAATTAAATTAAAAATTAAATTAATTAAATTAAATTAAAGAGAAAGATGGAAGGAAGGGAGGGAGGGAGGGAGAGGAAGAAGGAGAGGAAGAATAAAAGAGAAGAAGAAAGGAAGAAAGAAAGAAATAGAGAGAGACAAAAAATGAAAAGAATAGAGAGAAAAGGAATGGTAGAAAAAAAGAGAAACAAAGGAAGAGAGACAGAAAAAAGAAAGAGGAAGGAAGAGAAAGAGAGAGAAGAAAGGGAGAGAAAGAAAGAAAGAGAGAAAGAGGAAGAAGATGAGGAAAGAAGGAAAGAAAAAGAAAAGCAGAAGAAGGGAAGTAAGGAAGAAAGAGGAAGGAGAGAAAGGATAAAAGAGAAAAAAGAAGGGAGGAAATAGAGAGAGAAAGAATGAAAGGAATAGAGAAGGGAAAGGAATGGCAGAAAGAAAGAAAAGAAAGAAAAGGCAGAGAGAGAAAAAAGGAGAAAGAGACAGAAGAAAGTGAGAATGGCAGAGACAGAAAGAGAGAAAGAGGAAGAAAGGAAGAAGAAGAAAGAAGGAAAGGAAGAAAATAGAAGAGAGGAAGGAAAAAAAGAGAAACAGAAAGTCAGAAAGAAAGTTTAAAATAGAGAGAGAGAAAAAGAGAAAGGAAGATAAAAAGAGAGTGGGGAAAAAGAGTCAGAAAAAAGAGGGAAAGAGAAAGAGAGAGAGAAGGAAGCTTAATCTTTCTCCCCTTTGCAGCTCCATTGCACTTCCCCACCGGGCCAACCATCCTTTTATTACCCACCTTTGCACTGATTTCTGTAAATGGGAATTTATGCAAATATCCTGCCTCAATTTCCTCACATCTAATAAAATTAAGGACGGCGAGCAGCAAACAAGCAACCAGCAGGAACATTTAAAAAAAACCTTGCAGTCTGTGGCCTCCGTGGCCTTGTAAACACGGCTTCTTCCTGACAAGCCCAAAATATTTGCCTCTGTAAACAGGGAGAGATCTAAGCCAAGATTGCTCCACCTTGGGATACAGTTCAGGAGGTGTGAACTTCAACTCCCAGCATGCCCTAGTCGTCCTGCATGGACTTCAATGTCCCAAGCATGCTGGCTGGGGGAATGCTGGGAGTTGAAGTCCAAAGATGGTGGTTGGGGTAATGCTGGAAGTCCAAACATGATGGCAGGGGATTCTGGGAGTTGAAGTCCATAGATGATGGCTCCAGGTGGACTCAGCCTTCCATCCTTCCGAGGTGGGTCAAATGAGGACCCAGATTGTTGGGGGCAAGAGGCTGATTCTCTGTCAACTGCTTAGAGAGGAAAAGCTCTAGAAAGCAGTGTATAAGTTTAAATGCTATTGCTATTGCTAGAAAGAAAGGAAGGAAGAAAGGAAGGAAGAGATAGAAAGAGATAGAGAGAGAAAGAGAGACAAACAGATAGAGAAGGAGAGAAAGGAAGGAAGGAAGGAAGGAAGGAAGGAAGGAAGGAAGGAAGGAAGGAAGGAAGGAAGGAAAGAAGCCGGGGTGGCGCAGTGGTTAGAGTGCAGCGCTGCAGGCTCCTTCCTCCTACTGCTAGCTGTAGTTCAGCAGTTCAAATCCCACCACCGGCTCCAGGTTGACTCAGCTTTGCATCCTTCCCAGGGGGGTCAAATGAGGACCAGATTGTGGGGGGCGAGAGGCTGACTCTGTCAACCGCTTAGAGGGGGCTGTGAAAGCACTAAGAAGCACTATGTAAGTCTAAATGCTATTGCTAATTATAGTTGTAAGTCAAGAATCTCCTGCACATCAATCCAACACAAAAAATCCGGATGGGCTGAAGCTGTTTTTTAAAAAAAATGAATTTCATATTCTTGTTTTGCAGGTAAGTCGTTAAGAATTCTTCAGCCTCTTCCAGCCTCTTCTTAGGAAAACGAACATAATTGCCTTTAATGATCCCTCCACAAGCCGTTAACATTCAAATTGTCGGGCTGCATTGCGCTGACAATCACTTTTCGGTAAATTACCCTCCAATTTGGTGGAGGGATAGAAACAAAAATAAGGGATTTTAAAAAAATGTATATATGGTGTGTGTGTGTGTGTGTGTGTGGCATCTTCTCCGGCACCTTGTTTATTTATTTATTTATTTATCTCTCTCTCTCTCTCTCTCTCCCTGAGTTGCTATTTTGGTCCTTTTCAATCTTTTACCAGGGGGGGGGGGGATAGAACCAGCGAGCTATCTGTGGTTTGGAACCAAGAGCTGATTTTCTGCACCAGTAACTTAAAAAGCTATTTCTGCTCATCCGACATTTAATTTCTAGAAAAGAGATACGGAGAATTGGGGGCTTCCTGTTCACTTGACCGTATTTTGCAACGCAGAACAAAAGCTGCCAACACTCCAGGAGACCCATTGGCTCAAGACACAGAAGGATCTTGACAGATTGGAATATTGGGCTCTGTCTAACAACATGAAATTCAAGGGTGAAAAAAGGGAGGCTCTACATTTAGGCAAGAAAAATAAAACGCACAGGTACAGTATATGTGGCACAATGCTCAACAGTAGTAACTGAGAGGGATCTTGGAGTCCTAGTGGACAATCATTTAAATAGGAACCATTCGTGTGCAGCAGCTGCCCAAAAAGCCAACACAGTTCTAGGCTCCGTCAACAGAGGGAAAGAATCAAGATCACGCGAAGGGTTAATACCACTTTATAAGGCCACACCTGGAATATTTGCAGTCAGTTTTGGTGGCCACGATGCAAACAGGACGTTGAGACTCTAGAAAGAGCACAGAGAAGAGCCACAAAGAGGATTCAGGGCACTGATGCAGGAACATCACACGAGGACACAACAGATACAAACTCAAAATAAACTGCTGCAAACTTGACTGTAGAAAATACGACTTTAGCAACCAAGTAGTTAATGCCTGGAACTCACTACCAGACTCTGTAGAATCGTCACAAAGACCCCCCAAAACTTTCCCCTTAGACTGTCCACTCCATACTGACCTCTCCTGATTCCTAAGAGATCAGTAAGGGGTGCGAATAAGTGCACAAGAGTGCGTTCCAACCTCTGTCCTAATGTTTTTCTTTTATTAGTACCCATCTCATGTATATAAACAGCAGTAGTATATCTATGTATAGTACCAATACGTACTTGACATAAACAAACAAACGAACCAATAAATAAATAAATATCCTTACATTTACTTGACCCTTAGACTCTCCACTGTTGACTTCTCCCGATTCCTAAGAGGTCAGTAAGGGCCGTGCATAAGTGCACCAGCGTGCCTTCCATCCCCTGTCCTCACGTTTCTCTTACGAGTATCATGTATATAAACAGTGTTATAGAAACCTAGAAGACTGACGGCAGAAAAAGACCTCATGGTCCATCTAGTCTGCCATTATACTATTTCCTATATTTTATCTTAGGATGGATATATGTTTATCCCAGGCATGTTTCAATTCAGTGACTGTGGATTTACCAGCCATGTCTGCTGGAAGTTTGTTCCAAGCATCTACTATTCTTTCAGTCAATTCAATTCAATTCAATTTATTAGATTTGTATGCCGCCCCTCTCCGAAGATAAATAATATTTTCTCACATTGCTTCTGATCTTTCCCCCGACTAACCTCAGATTGTGTCCCCTTGTTCTTGGGTTCACTTTCCTATTAAAAACACTTCCCTCCTGGACCTTATTTAACCCTTTAACCAATTTAAATTTATTTATTTATTTATTTGTTTGTTTGTTTGTTTGTTTAGTCCAATACACAATAATACACAATGAAGGTAATAGAGGAGACCTTCGAGGAACTAGAATTAGAGAAAGAATAGAAGAGAGAGTATAGGATAAAATAATCAATGAGAGAATAGAAGAAAGATAGAGGGAAAGAAGGTAAGATATATGGGATATAGGAGAGACAATAGGACAGCAGTTGGAAGGCACTCTAGTGCACTTATGCTCGCCCCTTACTGACCTCTCAGGAATCTGGACAGGTCAACCGTGGATAGTCTAAGGGTAAAACGTTGGGGGTTAGGGGATGACACTACGGAGTCCAGTAATGAGTTCCACGCTTCAACAACTCTATTACTAAAGCCGTATTTTTTACAGTCAAGTTTGGAGCGGTTAATATTGAGCTTCAATCTGTTGTGTGCTCTTGTGTTGTTGTGGTTGAAGCTGAAGTATTCATTGACAGGCAGGACATTGCAGCATATAATCTTGTGGGCAATACTTAGATCATGTTTAAGGCGTCGTAGTTCTAAGGTTTCTAGACCCAGGATTGTAAGTTTCGTATGGCATTCTGTTACGGGAGGAAGAATGCAGGGCCAATCATGTCCCCTCTTTCTCTTCTGTCCTCCAGACCAGTGTTTCCCAACCTTGGCAACTTGAAGATATCTGGACTTCAACTCCCAGAATTCCCCAGCCAGCATATCTTCAAGTTGCCAAGGTTGGGAAACACTGCTGCAGAGTATACGGATTGTTATATCTATGTATACTACTTGACATACATACATACATACATACATACATACATACATACATACATACATACATAAACCAACAAGCAAACGAGTGAATAAAAGGAGGAGGGTTACTCACAATGTAGCAAGGCTCACAATAGGCCTTCTTCTCCACGGCGTAGAAAGGCTGTCCCCGGAGCTTGTTATGGCAAATCATGCAGGTGAAGCAGTTGACGTGGAAGACCTGGTCCATGGCCGTGCAGCCGGTTCCTTCCCCAACCACGTTCTCCCCACAGCGGGCACAACGGCCTGGGAGGGACCAAAGAGACAGATTTAAGTCCATCAGAAAACCAACCCACCATTCCAGTGTTGGAAGGGATCTTGGAGGTCTTCTAGGGTAGACTGACCCCCTTCAATATCTTCAAGTTGCCAAGGTTGGGGAACACTGGTCTATCCTACCCTCCCTCTAAGTCTTTCTCTCGTTCTCCTTAGTATCTTCTTCTATCCTTCCTCTTTTTCCCTTTTCTTCCTTCCTTCTTTCCCTCCCTCCTTCCCTCTCTTCTTCCCTTTCCTTTTCTCTTTCCCTATTGCATTACACCTGGTTTGGCTAAACACAATGTATATAACAAATAACAACAGTGTTGGAAGGGACCTTGGAGGTCATCTAGTCCAACCCTCTGCTTAGGCAGGAAACCCTACACTAGTTCAGACAGATGGTTATCCAACATCTTCTTAAAAACTACCAGTGTTGGGACATTCACAACTTCTGGAGGCAAGCTGTTCCCCTGGAAATTTCTCCTTAGTTCTAAGTTGCTTCTCTCTCTGCTTAGTTTCCACCCATTGCTTCTTGTTCTACCCTCAGGTGCTTTGGAGAATAGCTTGACTCCCTCTTCTTTGGGGCCACCCCTGAGATACTGGAAGGCTGCTATCCTGTCTCCCCTGGTCCTTCTTGTCATTAAACTAGCCATGCCCAGTTCCTGCAACCCTTCTTCATGTGTTTTAGCCTCCATTTATCCCCTAATCCTCTTTGTTGCTCTTCTCTGCTCTCTTTCTAGAGTCTCAACATCCTTTTTGCATCGTGGTGACCAAAACTGGATGCTGTATTCCAAGTGTGGCCTTATCAAGGCCTTATAAAGTGGTATTAACCTTTCACATGATCTTGATTCTTTCCCTCTGTTGATGCAGCCTAGAACTGTGTTGGCTTTTTTGCAGCTGCTGCACACGGCTGGCTCCTATTTGAATGGTTGACCACCAGGACTCCAAGGTCCCTCTCACAGTTACTCCTGTTGAGCAAAGTACCACATAGTCTGTACCTCCTGTGCATTTTGTTTTCCTTGTCTAAATGTAGAACCTGACTTTTTTCACCCTTGAATTTCATTTTGTTTGATAGAGCCCATTGTTCAATTCTGTCAAGATCCTCCTGTATTTTTGCACCTGTCTTCTGGAGTGTTGGTTATTCCTGCCAGTTTGGTGTCATCTGCAAATTTGATGAATTCCCCCTCTATCCCCTCGTCCAAGTCATTGAGAAAGATGGTGAAGAGCCCTGGGCCTTGGGGTCCTCCACTGCTTACATCCCTCCATGTAGATGCCGTTCTGTTGAGCACCACACATTGAGTGGTTAGCTAGTTGTGGATACATCTGGTGGTGTTGCTGTCCATCCCACATTTATTTATTTATTTATTTATTTCTTCCTTCCTTCTTTCCTTTCTTTCTTCCTTTCTTTCTTTCCTCCCAGTTAGGACTGTAACTTGCTGCTTGTATCCTAAGATTTTTATTAATATTGATTGCTTCTTCATTGCTTATTTGACCCCTGTGACCATCATTAAGTGTTGCACCACATGATTCTTGACAAATGTCTCTTTTTCTTTTATGTCCACTGAGAGCATCTGCATTAAAGACAAATTCCTTGTGTGTCCAATCACACTTGGCCAACAAAGAATTCTATTGTATTCTATTCTATTCTATTCTATTCTACTCTACTCTACTCTACTCTACTCTACTCCATTCCATTTCTTTCTTTCATTTCTATGCTGCCTTCTCAATCAACTCAGGGCAGCTACTAGTAGGTTGTGATCTACTTTGTCAAATGCTTTACTGAGGTCCAAGTAACCAGGTGCCCTTTAAGTCTTCCAGACTAGGGATCTCCAACCTCGGCCACTTGGAGACGTGCACTTCAACTCCCAGAATTCTCCAGCCAGCATAGCTTACTCTCTTGTAATCCCTTCCTCTGCAACCTCTCTGCTTTAGAGGTAGTGGGAAAACACCCCCTAGACCCTAGCTCTCAGCCATTTTGGGGGGCAGGAGGACCCACCCACTGCCATTCAACTGACCTAGAAGCCCCTCAACCTGGGAAGAGCTCCCAGGTTAAATGACCTCACCCTTCAGTTCTTCCCTTTTGTGTTGTTGTTGAAGCACAACACAAATTCTACACGCTGGAAACTTTCCCCGGCGAGCGTCCGATTGTTTTATGGCCTTTGCGAAGAGAAACGGAAGCTCAGAACGTCACCCCAATTTATTTATGAAGATTGTGGTTTGGAAAGACACCAGCTCTATCTCCGAGTTTGTGTGTTTTTTTGGAAGTTGTCTTCAAAGCCGACTGCCAAAAAACGTTGTCCAGAAAACTATATTGGTCACATCCGAATGGAAAATGGCCAACTGAACGTTTCATTATAGGCTGAAAAATGTCCCAAAAAGAAGCTTGGAAACAGGGAGTCCTCAACTTAACGACCGTTCATTGAGTGACAATCACAGTGACACTGAAAAAAGGGATTTAGAACTGGTCCTTGTGCTTATGACCGTGGCAGGAGTCCTGCGATCACACGGTCAAAATTTGGATGCTTGGCCATATTTATGGCAGTCGCAGTATTACCTGGGGTCAGAGCAATTTCGACCTTTGGTTGAGGCAAGTTAATGGGGGAGGCCGTTTCACTTAATGACCTGGTGACTAAGTTAACGACTGCAGCATGAGAGGTCGTAAAAAGGGAGCAAAAACTCACTTAACGGCTGTCTCACTTAGCGATGGGAAATGTGGGCCAAATTGTGGTCGTAAGACACGGACTGTTTTTTTTTTAAAAAAATAAGTGAACGTTTTAACCTGTTTTATTGTTTTAGAAATCTTGTACAACGTGGCCCAACCTGGTCACTGTTTCCCGAGACGGTGTCTCTATATAAACTTGGATGAATAAATAAATAAGTGAAAACTTTAGTCTGGATGCAATTTTATGACTCATGGGGACACTAATAAAAGCCTGTGAAATCTGCACCAAATGTTCTGGCTTTTAAGGAGCTTTAGTGATTAATTTTTTCTTTCCCAACCAAGAGCCAAAATTAAAAACGTTCCTTGAATTTGAAATGGCTTCTGCACTTTTCCTTCCCATTCTCACCTTCCTTCCTGGCTTCTCCCTAATTTCTTTCTTCCTATTCGCTCCTTCTCTCCTTCCTTTCCTCCTTCCCCCTCCCTCCCTTGCCCTATGGTCCCTCCATCATCTCCTCCCTTCCCTCCTTCTCTCCCTCCTGCTGTTCTTCCTCTTTCTCTCCCACTTTCCTTCCCTCCCTCCCTTTCTTTCTCCCTTCCTTCCTATTCTCTTCTTCCTTCCTTCCTCCCTCCCTTGCTCCATTCCCCCTCAAGGATTTCCTTCCTCCTGTCTGTCTGTCTGTCTGTCTGTTTGTCTCTCCATCCATCCATCCATCCACCCACCCACCCACCTACCTACCTACCTGGTCCAATTATGACAACCATTGTCATAATTGGAGGACTATCCATAAAAACAGGCAGGGGAGGGGGCTGGAAATAAAAAGGAAGAAAGGCTGAAAAAAAGAACCAGCCAATGACCTTTTCTACTCCTGTTTGCCTTTTCAGATGTAATAATTTGGACCAGGTTATGCCCATGAATTATGATAATGGCTTGCAGCTTTCCAGCTCAGTTAATTAGGTCCCTCTATTCAAAAAAATCGCAGCTCTCAACAGATTTTTTTATTTTAATGTGTTCCAGTGCAGTTGACCCCAATGCTCCGATGCGCAAACCTGGGCGGAGAAGAAGTTTCTGTGACATTGAATTCTCTGCAGAAATTTGTTTGACATCAATTGCGGTCAAGGTAGGTTGTTGGGTCCTCTCTTATTCTTACGCTTATTCTTGTGTAATCCCTTTCTCTGTAATCTCTCTGCTTTAGGGGAAAGAGAAAAAAAACAACAACCCAGGTGTGGGCGGCTGAGGAATTCTGGGAGTTGAGGTCCCTGTCTTAAAAGTTTGGTGACCCTGCAATAGAGGCACAAGGCACCTAAGACAGCCATGGCCAAATGCTTTGGCTCTGAAAATTAACTTTCCCCCAACAAAGTGCCTGCGGAACTCCCTGCCACCGGTATTCCATAATTGTCTCAGATTTCTAAAGACAAGGATCAGAGAACAAGCAAAGGCACAGATATTTTTTTCCCTTTGATCAACAGATCACCTGGAGTTTTTGTTTTGATACAGGTAGTCCTCGACTTGCGACCAGAATTTCTGTGGCTGTGCAAAGTTGTTAGGTGAGTCGATCCCAATTTTATGACTTTTTTTTTTGTTAAGTGAATCACACAGCAGTTGTTAAGTGACTCACTGGTTGCTAAGTGAATCCATAACAACTGGTAAGTGAACTCCTTGATTGTTAAATGAATTACTGGAGTTGTTAATGAATTGTGCGGCCGTTAAGCGAATCCGGCTCCTCCCACCGATTTTGCTCATCGGAAGTTGGCTGAGAAGGTCACAAGTGGCGACCAGGAGACCTTGAATTGTGTGTGTGTTTGCTGTGATGGCCATAAGTGTGAGGACCGGTCGTAAGTCACTTTTTTCAGTTGCAAAAAACGCAAGGAAAGTCATGAAACTCACCAAAGTAATCATCTGAAGGCGGATTGTCCATGTCATACAGCATCTTTTTGGTCAAGTGTTCTAATTCATCCTCTGGTCTAAACGCAGATCCTGGACCAGAATTTTCAGTCTGGAGAAGGGGCAAAAAAAGGAATTTAGGAGATTTCCAAGTGGGTGTAGACTAGTATCTATCTATCTATCTATCTATCTATCTATCTATCTATCTATCTATCTATCTATCTATCTATCTATCTATCTATCTATCTATCTAATCTATCTATCTATCTATCTATCTATCTATCTTATCTATCTATCTATCTATCTATCTATCTATCTATCTATCTATTGGATTTATATGCCGCCCCTCTCCGCAGACTCAGCTCAGATTTAGCTCAGATTTAGGGGTCGTGATTTCTGACAGTCTCTAAATGGGTGAACAGTGCGGTCAGGCAGTAGGGAAAGCAAGTAGGATGCTTGGCTGCATAGCTGGAGGTATCACAAGCAGGAAGAGGGAGATGGTGATCCCGCTGTAGAGAGCACAGGTGAGACCCCATTTGGAATAATACTGTGTCCAGTTCTGGAGACCTCACCTACAAAAAGAGATGGATCAAATTGAACGGGTCCAAAGACGGGCTACAAAAAGGGTAGAAGGTCTCAAGCATAAAACTTATCAGGAAAGACTTCATGAACTCCATCTGTAGAGTCTGGAGGACAGAAGGGAATGAGGGGACATGATCGAAACATTTAAATATGTTCAAGGGTTCAATAAGGTTCAGGAGGGAAGTGTTTTTAATAGGAAAGTGAACACAAGAACAAGGGGGCACAATCTGAGGTTAGTTGGGGAAAAGATCGGAAGCAACGTGAGAAAATATTATTTTACTGAAGGAGGAGGAGTAGATGCTTGGAACAAACTTCCAGCAGATGTGGTTGGTCAATCCACAGGAACTGAATTGAAACATGCCTGGGATAAACATATATCCATCCTAAGGTAAAATACAGGAAATAGTATAAGGGCAGAGTAGAGGGACCAGGAGGTCTTTTTTCTGCCGTCAATCTTCTATGTTAGTAGGTTTCAGTTGAAAAAGAAATTAGGAGACAGTTATTCCCAATCAATTCCCTTCCCAAGCAGTTTCCAACCTGAATAGGTGATTTAAAACACAGCATTTAATTTTAAACATGCCTTTTCCTGACCTGACCCCCTTAAAGGGGAGGTTTGCATACAGCTTTTCCAAGCGGGCGTGGTTTTAGCCCAGGGGTCTCAAAACCTGGTCACTTTTAAGACTTGTGGACTTCAACTCCCATCACCGGCTTGGGAATTCTGGGAGTTGAAGTCCACTGGTCTTAAAGGGGCCAAATTTGGACACCCCTGATTTAGCGTAACATTTTCTCCATCGTGTTTTTCAGGGCAGCCATCCCTGTGCCGGCTTCCTATTGATGTTCCCATGTATTTAAAGCACCCTAATAAAATGCACCGTTTAAAATATAAAATGCTTCACATACGTATTATTTTTAAACTCATGCAAGCACGCATACTGGCATACCTACAATAGTTTGAAGGGCAGAAAGGCGGAATTAAAAAATAGTACGATAAATAAAGCAATCAGAAATCAGAAGAGGAATTATACCTAAATGCAGTTTATACCCGTTGCGTTCACAATGTGTCCCCAATGCCATCCCTCTTCCCCTTATTCTTTGATTAATTGAGTCTGTCATCTGCACCTCTATAACTGTCTGGTTTGGTGCTGCAACCCAACAAGACCGACACAGACTTCAGAGGAGAATCAGAACTGCAGAAAAAGCAATTGCTGCCAACCTGCCTTCCATTGAGGACCTGTAGACTGCACGAGTCAAAAAGAGGGCGGGGAAAATATTTACTGACCCCTCACATCCTGGACACAAACTGTTTCAACTCCCACCCCCAAAATGTCGCTACAGAGCACTTCACACCAAGACAACTAGACACAAGGACAGTTTTTTCCCCGAACGCCATCACTCTACTAAACAAATAATTCCCTCAACACTGTCAGACTTTCTACTAAATCTGCACTTCTATTCTACTAGTTTTTCTCATCATTCCTACCACCCTTTTCCTCCCGTGTTGACTGTATGACTGTAACATGTTGCTTATACCCTAAGATTTTTATTAATATTGCTTCTTCATTGCTTATTTGACCCCTATGACAATCATTAAGTGTCGTACCACATGATTCTTGACAAATGTATATTTTATTTTATGTACGCTGAGAGCATATGCACCAAGACAAATTCCTTGTGTGTCCAATCACACTTGGCCAATAAAAATTCTATTCTATTCTATTCTATTCTATTCTAATGAGATGCAGGGACATATTTATTTATTTATTTTGTCAAGTAGGTATTTGTAATACACAGAGATATAACATTGTTTAGATACATGAGATGGGTACTAATAAGAGGGAAACCTTAGGACAGGGGATGGAAGGCACGCTGCTGCACTTATGCACCCCCTTACTGACCTCTTAGGAATTGAGAGAAGCCAACAGAGGACAGTCTATGGGTAAAGTTTTGGGGGTTGGGTAATGATACTACAGAGTCAGGGAGTGAGTTCCATGCATCAACTACTCGGTTACTATTTCGTGCAGTCGAGTTTAGAGCAGTTTACTTTGAGTTTGTGTCTGTTGGGTGCTCGTGTGTTGTTGTGGTTGAAGCTGAAGTAGTCGTCGACAGGAAGGACGTTGTAGCAAGTGATTTTATGGGCTATGCTTAGGTTGTGTTTAAGGCGACGTAGTTCTTAGCTTTCTAAGCCTAGGATTGTAACTCTAGTTGCGTAGGGTATTCTGTTGCGAGTGGAGGGCTCTTCTCATAAAGTATCCCTGGATGCTTTCTAGAGTGTTTATGTCCGAAATGTGGTGGGGGTTCCAGACAGATGAGCTGTATTCAAGGATTGGTCTGGCAAAGACTTTGTATGGTCTGGTTAATAGTGTGAGATTACCAGAGCAGAAGCTACGTAGGATTAGGTTAACAACTATTGCAGCCTTTTTGGCGATGTTGTTGCAGTGGACTTTGGCATTTAGGTGATTGGTCTTTTATGGAATGAGGGTTGTCTGCAAGGTCTTGTCTATACATTCATATCTGTCATCTGTCTGTCTATCTATCATCTATCCTCTCTTTTTCTTTTCTATCATCTGTCTATCTTATCATACATTCATACATACATCCATATCTATCATCTGCCTATCTGTCCTGTTCTTTCTATCTATCTATCTATCTATCTATCTATCTATCTATCTATCTATCTATCTATCTATCTTTCTTTCTTTCTATCTATCTATCTATCTATCTATCTATCTATCTATCTATCTATCTATCTTCTGTCTATCCTATCATCCATCCATCCATGTCTGTCTGCCTGTCTGCCTGCATGCCTGTCTCTATCTATCTATCTATCTATCTATCTATCTATCTATCTATCTATCTATCTATCTATCTATCTATCTATCTATCTAGTGCCATCTATCTCTCTATGCTATCTATCCATCCATATCAGTCAGTCAGTCAGTCAGTCAGTCAGTCTGTCTGTCTGTCTGTCTTCTGCCATCTACCTGTCTATCCTATCATCCGTCACTCCATCTTCTCCTATCAAACGTTTTCTGTGCCCTGGTGCCTATACGAAGGGCTCCACCAGAGTCTCTCTTGGTTCTCAGCCTTCCCTTTCTTCAGGGCAACCTTCACCTTTATTTTCCCTGAAATGCCCCGTGTGGGGGTTGTCTCCCTCCCCCCCATCCTGAGTCCCCCCCGCCCCCCCTCCTCCCGCCCGCTTGGCAGAGTCCCTAAGCGATGCCCAGTTGGAAGGACACCTGCATCAATCTAGGTTTAATTCCATAATGTGAATTTTTTAAAAAAATTCAGCAGGGGCAGCGAAAGCAATTTAGGGATGGAGGTTTTGCCGCCTCCAAGAATATCTGGGGAAAGGAACACTTCATCCTTCCGCAACCTTGATGGGAGTTTTTGCAATTAGAGGAAAGAGATTCGTTCGGCTGATGCAAACCGCCTGTGTTTTCCATTCGTGTCTACGGAAAGTTTCGCCAAGTTTGTCCACTGTCGCATAAAAAGAGAATATTTTTATAGCTCAGGGGTGAAATGCGGCTCTCGGAGCCAGGTTTATTTATTTATTTTATTTATTTATTAGATTTGTATGCCGCCCCTCTCCATAGACTCGGGGCGGATCACAGCAGACAATAAAACAATTCATAACAAATCTAATAAATGTGAAAAGCATTAAAAAACCCCATTATTAAAGCAGACATACACACAAACATACCATACATAAATTGTATAGGCCCGGGGGGGGGATGCCTCAATTCCCCCATGCCCTGACGGCAGAGGTGGGTTTTAAGGAGTTTACAGAAGGCAAGGAGGGTGGGGGCAGTTCTAATCTCCGGGGGGAGCTGGTTCCAGAGAGTCGGGGCCGCCACAGAGAAGGCTCTTCCCCTGGGACCCGCCAGACGACATTGTTTAGTTGATGGGACCCGGAGAAGGCCAACTCTGTGGGACCTAACTGGTCGCTGGGATTCGTGCGGCAGGAGGCGGTCCTGGAGACAATCTGGTCGTTTTTCCTAGCAGAGGTTTCATGACCCAACTAGGGAGTCAAGCTCCAACCTGACAAGACAGAGTGGCTGTGGGTTCTGCCTCCTGAGGACAATCCTACCTGTCCATCCATCACCCTGGGGAGGAGGAATTTTGACCCCCTCAGAGAGGGTCCGCAACTTGGGCCTCCTCCTCGATCCACAGCTGATCTTAGGACATGACCTCTCAGCTGTGGCGAGGGGGGCGTTTGCCCAGGTTCGCCTGGTGCACCAGTTGCGGCCGTATCTGGACCGGGGGTCACTGCTCACAGTCACTCATGCCCTCATCACCTCGAGGCTCGACTACTGCAACGCTCTCTACATGGGGCTGCCTTTGAAGAGTGTTTGGAGGCTTCAAATTGTGCAGCGAGTAGTCTTATTTATTTATTTATTTTATTTATTTATTTATTAGATTTGTATGCGGTCCCACTCCGTAGACTTGTGGCGGCTCACAACAATAACAAAGACAATGTAAGAACAAATCTAATAATTTAAAAAACACTAAAAACCCCACTATTAAAAGCAAACATACACACAAACATTCCATGTATAAACTGTATAGGCCTGGGGGAGATGACTCAGTTTCCCCATGCCTGACGGCAGAGGTGGGTCTTAAGAACTTTACAAAAAGCAAGGAGGGTGGGGGCAGTTCTGATCTCCGGGGGAAGCTGGTTCCAGAGGGTCGGGGCCGCCACAGAGAAGGCTCTTCTCCTGGGTCCCGCCAAACGACATTGTTTAGTCGACGGGACCCAGAGAAGGCCAACTCTGTGGAACCTAATCGGTCGCTGGGATTCGTGTGGCAGAAAGTGGTCCTGGAGATATTCTGGTCAAGGGTGTACTCAGGGGTGGGCTGCTGCCCGGACGGGGACGGACGGACGGACAGGACGCAGTGGGGTACCAAAAATGGAGCTCCACCCCAGAGCATGCAATTTGCACTGAAACAGGTTGAAAGAAAACGCCGGGTGTCCTGCATAAGCCACGCCCACAGTGTGGTAGTAAAATTTTTGGCATCCCTTCAGTGGGTGTGGCCAAACACACCTGTATCACTCCATGAGCTGCACTGGCTTCTGATTGGTCTCCGAACGCAACTTAAGGTGTTGGGTATTACCTATAGAGCCCTTCATGGCTTAGGAGCAGATTATTTATGGGTCCATATTCTTCCTCACAAGTCCCACCGACTGACTAGATCCCACAGAGTCGACTTTCTCTAGGTCCCGTCAGCTAAGCATTGCCGACTGGTGGGGGCCATGGGGAAGGGCCTTCTCTGTGGTGGCTCCAGTCCTCTGGAATCAACTGCCTCCCAGAGATTCGCACAGTCCCCCACCTTCCTGGCCTTCCGAAAGGCTTTAAAAACATGGCTTTGCCAGCAAGGCTGAGGCCGTTGAGCGACAACCCTCTGTTCCGGCCAGTTACAACGAATGGGAGATGTATGAATGCTCTTCATGTTCCAGTATCTCAGGGGTTGCCCCAAAGAAGAGGGAGTCAAGCTATTCTCCAAAACAACTGAGGGTAGAACAAGAAGCAATGGGTGGAAACTAAACAAGGAGACAAGCAACTTGGAACTAAGAGGAAATTTTCTGACAGTGAGAACAATTAACCAGCGGAACTGCTTGCTACCAGAAGTTGTGAATGCTCCAACACTGGAAGTTTTTAAGAAGATGTCAGATAACCACGTGTCTGAAGTGGTGGAGGGCCGAAGCAGGGGGCTGGACTAGAAGACCTCCAAGGTCCCTTCCCACTCTTGTATTCTACATTCAATGGAACAGAAGTTGCCCTTGGAAGTTGTGGGAGCTTCATCCCTGGAGGCTTTCAAGCAGAGAGTGGACGGCCACCTGTCAGAAATGGTTTAGGGTCCTCTGCTTGGGTGAGGGGTTGGGCTAGATGACCTCTGAGGTCCCTTCCAATTCTGCCAATCTGTTTAAAAAAGGCTTGGGCTTCCTCTTCGGCTGTTTCCCTCCTCCTTTCCTCCGTTTCCAAGGATTGAACGTAGGCGAAAGGAAGGAACTAATTAGAATTAATCAAGGGGAAACAAACAGACAACGCAACTTCGCCTTAAGTGAAGAATTAAAGCCCCTTGCAAATTGCATTGTGCACCAGAAAGCACCGAAATTGGTCAGTGGGGCTTCCTGCCCCCAAAACTCCTCCCCACGCCCCAGAAACACTTGGGATGGCTTGCTGCCCCCCAAGCTGCCAGACTGCAACGCCTTGCCCTGGATCCATGGCTCCCAGCAAACCCTGGTGGCTGAGACCGATGGGAACTGTGGTGCCAAGACTCCAAAATCCCTTTGGCTTTCCAGCTTCCAATTATATAAAACCTCTCCTTCCTTCTTTCCTTGGTTCCTTCTTTCCTTTCTCATTCCTTCCTTCCTCAATTTTTGTCTGCCTTCCTTCCTGTTTTTCTCCCTCCCCCCTTCCTTTTCTCTTTTTCTTCTATTTCCTCCCTCCCTTCTTTCTTGTTTTTCTCCCTCCCTTCCCTCTCCCTCACTTCTTCCTTCCTTCCTTTTTAATTCCTTCCTCCCTCCCTCAATTTTTGTCTGCCTTCCTTCCTGTTTTTCTCCCTCCCTTCCTTCCTTTTCTCCTTTTCTTCTATTTCCTCCCACCCTTCTTTCTTGTTTTTCTCCCCCCCTCCTTTCTTCCTTCTTCCCCTTCTCATTCCTTCCTTCCCTTTCTTTTTTCTTTTCTTCTTCTTCCTCCCTCCCTCCCTTCCTGTTTTTCTCCCTCCCTCCCTTCCTCCTCCCTCTCTTTCTCCCTTTCTTCCTTCCCTTCTCATTCCTTCCTCAATTCCTTTCTTTTCTCTTTTCTCTTCTACTTCTCCTTCCTTTTCTTTTTTCCTTTTCTTCTTCTTCCTTCCTCCCTTTTATCTTTTCTTTTCTCCTTCCTTCCTTCCTTCCTTTTCTTTCTTTTTTCTTTTCTTCTTCTTCCTCCCTCCCTTCCTGTTTTTCTCCCTCCCTCTCTTTCTCCCTCCCTTCTTCCTTCCCTCCTCAATTTTTGTCTTCCCTTCTTTTCTCTTCTCCTTCTCCTTCCTTCCTTCCTTTTCTTTTTCCTTTTCTGCTTCTTCCTTCCTCCCTTTTATCTTTTCTTTTCTCCTTCCTTCCTTCCCTCCCTCCCTTACTGTCGAGTTGTGTTGTTTGTTTGTTTCTCTTTGATTAGTTGTAATTAAATCATTTGGTGGTTGTGCCCCAAAGCAAAAGGTTACTGGAAAAAAAGTACATAATTGACTGCAACAAATCACAAGAAGACCAATAGATTAGATCCCGGAATTCTCCTTGCTGGGAATAATAATAAAACAGCAACCGAAAAACATACAATATTTACTGTTACAAGTTATCACTGCAGCAAGAATCGCATATACCCAATATTGGAAGGACCAATAAAACTCCACTGGAAAATGTATTGATGGACAAAATATATAGATGTGTGCTAATATGGATATGTTGACCATTGAACTTAAAGGAGAAAATAATTTGGACTACTATGAAATATGGACTAAATGGTACAATTGGACAAAAAACGAGGAAAGGTTGTGAGACAATGTGAGATGAAGAAAATGATATGAGACTATGTAAACATATGAAAGCCCTTCATGGCATCGGACCAGAATATCTCCGAGACCGCCTGCACGAATCCCAGCGACCGGTTAGGTCCCACAGAGTGGGCCTTCTCCGGGTCCCGTCAACTAAACAATGTCGGTTGGCGGGCCCCAGGGGAAGAGCCTTCTCTGTGGCGGCCCCGACTCTCTGGAACCAACTCCCCCCAGAGATTAGAACTGCCCCCACCCTCCTTGCCTTTCGTAAACTCCTCAAAACCCACCTTTGTCGCCAGGCATGGGGGAACTGAGATACAATTTATGTATGGTATGTTTGTACGTATGTCTGCTTAATAATGGGGTTTTAAAAATATTTTAAATTGTAAATTATTAGATTTGTTATGAACTGTTTTATTCTGTTGTGAGCCACCCCGAGTCTACGGAGAGAGGCGGCATACAAATCTAATAAACAATAATAATAATAAAATATTGTACACTAACGATTAAAATGATGTATGAAATTGGGTATAGGTCTATATTAAATTAATGTGATGTTCAAAGGGGGGGAAAAAAGCCACTTGGTGCTTTGAGAAGGTTTCCAAGAAAAGACCCACAGCAACCATGGTGGACTCCTGCCTCCAACAGGGGGTCAGACCAAATGACCTCTCCCTGTGATTCTAACCGGGATTTGACCTCCACTAAAGTGGGTTACTTCCACCTTAATCTCGAATCTAGCCCAACGGGATCCTTCGGTTTCCAAAAGAGAGGGCGGGAGAGATCTCATAAATCATCCAAATTCCATTGTAAAAATCCCACCACAAAATCTGGGCAAACTCATCTATTTTGCTGGAAAGCTGCTCAACTCAAGGGTCCCGTTAAGATGCGGAAGAGAGAAAACATTATAGATTCATTAGAGCAGAATGTCCCAACCATCCATTCCCTCTGGGTCTGCTTCGAGGGCGTGGGCTCTTCTTCTTCTCCTGAACCCATTCCCATCGTAGCTGTCAGCCTCCTCTCCTAAATGTCATCCTTATTTCTTCACCAAACCATCAACTTCAGAATTGTTTTTAGGGAGTGGTCCTTCCCTTCCTCCATTACCCTTTTTTTTCTTTCCTCCTTTCCTCTCTTCCTCCTCCTTCCTCCTCCTTCTTCTATGTTTCTATGTTTCTTTTCCTTCCTTCCTTCCCTGTCCCTTCCTTCTCCTCTCTCCTTCTCCTCTCCAGCTTTTTTGTCCTTCCTTCCCTTCTCTCCTTTGTTCTGCTCTCCCTCCCTTTCTCCACTACTCTTTTTTTCTTTCTTCCCTCCCTCCCTTTGTTCCTCTCTCCCTCCTTCTTTTCCTTCCTTCCTTCCTTCTATTTTATTCTATTCTATTTCAGATGTTTGGCTGTTCAGTCAGGAAAGTGTCTGAGGTTTCAATTGAGTTCTGTGAATATTAAAAATCACATCTCTGCTGAATTTGTATTTACTGACATCTGAGTTGAAGATGTAAATAAATAAAAGTTTCAAAGGGGAAAGTCGCATCTTGAAAAGATCTCTGTCGTGTGTGTCCCCCCCCCCCCCCATTCTCTTTCTCTCCTTGTTCTCTTGTCCAAGTCATTATTCCTAAAAGGGAATTGACTGGCGCGGGAAAAAATATCCCGAATCGCAAAACAGCAGCTAAGATTTGCCAGCAAAATTACAAGCGGCCTTGACAGTAATCTTTATTTTTATTATTTTTTCCTTTCTGCACAAAAGAACTCCATCCAAGCCAGAGAAAGAGGATTGAATAAGGGACCAAGAGAATGAAAACATGGTCAGTGAGGGTGACATTGATTAAACAATCAAAACCTTCCCATTTTGTATAGAGCGCTGGTGAGACCCCATTTGGAATAATACTGTGTCCAGTTCTGGAGACCTCACCTACAAAAGGAGATGGATCAAATTGAAGGGGTCCAAAGACGGGCTACAAGAATGGTGGAAGGTCTTAAGCATAAAACGTATCAGGAAAGACTTCATGGACTCTATCTGTAGAGTCTGGAGGACAGAAGGAAAAGGGGGGACACGATCGAAACATTTAAATAGGTTAAAGGGTTAAATAAGGTTCAGGAGGGAAGTGTTTTCAATAGGAAAGTGAACACAAGAACAAGGGGCCACAATTGGAGAAGGCTCTTCCCCTAGGTCCCGCCAGGTGACATTGTTTAGTTGATGGGACCCGGAGAAGGCCAACTCTGTGGGACCTAATCAGCCACTGGGATTCGTGTGGCAGAAGGCGGTCCTGGAGGTATTCTGGTCCGATGCCATGTAGGGCTTTATAGGTCGTTTCCAACACTTTGAATTGTGACTGTGTGCGTGTGTGCTATTGTGCATACCTGAGTGCCCACACCCATAATTCAATGCCTGAGGAGGGTGAAAACAGTTTCCTCCACTCCCCGGGAGGCCCTCTGGAGGCCGGAAACGGCCTGTTTCCCAACTTGTGGTGGGCCCAGTAGGGTCGTGTTTTGCCCTCTCCAGCTTCCCTGGAGGCGAGGAAGGGTAAAAACTCCCTCCCCCATCCCCCTGGAGGCTCTCTGGAAGCCAAAAACGCCCCCCCCAGAGCCTCTGTGCGAGCCAAAAATCAGCTGGCCGGCACACACCTGCACGCTGGAGCTGTGCTACGGCAACGGCTCATGTGCCAGCAGGTATGGCTCCTTGTGACACCTGTGGCCCCCATGCCGTAGGTTCGCCATTACTGATATAAGGTTTCCTGCCTAGGCAGGGGTTTGGACTAGATGACCTTCAAGGCCCCTTCCAACTCTCATTATTCTGCCGTTCTCTTTCCGGTCCTGCCAAAGCTCGGCTTGTCCTGCCAAGACGTCTAGGAAGATGGAGAAGGTTTCAGGGGAACAGCAGTTGGGCCGCATCCCAAGGTCCGTTGAAGGAGGAATTGTCCCTGGCCTTGCCAGGTTGCTCTCATTCATCTCGACCAAAGATGTACTTAAGGAAATCAACTCCTCCTGTGGAGGAAGGCGGGGAGAAGCTCTTTGATGTGTCCCAACGACGTGACGTTTTACCGGATCAAAATGGCCTTTTTGGGAGAGGAGAGGGCCCCCCCCATTCCAAAAGCCCTCAACTTTGCTTGTTCTCTGGCTGGCCGCCCTACGTGCGCAAGTTGTCCAAACCATCTTTCTTTCTTCGCCAACTCAGGAAGCTCCAACTGCCAAGGAGCTACTGATCCAGTTCTAGAGAGGAATCATTGAGTCTGTCATCTGCACCTATATAACTGTCTGGTTCGGTTCTGCAACCCAACGAGACCCACACAGACTTCGGAGGAGAATCAGAACTGCAGAAAAAACAATGGCTGCCAACCTGCCTTCCATTGAGGACCTGTAGACCAGTGTTTCCCAACCTTGGCAACTTGAAGATATCTGGACTTCAACTCCCAGAATCTCCCAGCCAGCATTCGTTGGCTGGGGAATTCTGGGAGTTGAAGTCCAGATATCTTCAAGTTGCCAAGGTTGGGAAACACTGTTGTACACTGCACGAGTCAAAAAGAGGGAGGGGAAAATATTGACTGACCCCTCGCATCCTGGACACAAACTGTTTCAACTCCCACCCTCCAAACGTCGCTACAGAGCACTGCACACCAAGACCACTAGACACAAGGAGTTTTTTCCCCCAAACGCCATCACTCTGCTAAACAAATAATTCCCTCAACACTGTCAAACCTTTACTAAGTCTGCACTTCTATTTCTACACTTGGCCAATAATTAATTCTATTAAAGCCATTGTGGCTTGTTTGTGATCACACCTCCCAGTACAACCCAGCACAGCTCAGAAAAGAGCAACTAGTTTAATGGGGTTTTTAAAATTAGAAACATAAAAATATGTTACTGTGTACCGTTCTGGTCACCTCACACTCAAGCAGGACATAATGGAACTGGAAAATGTGCAAAAAAGGGCCACAAGAAGGATCAAGGAAACGGAGCCCCTCCCTTAGGAAATCAGGTTGCAAGGCCTCGGTCTCTTCAGCCTTGAAAGACGGCGTTTAAGAGGTGACTTGATCGAAGGGTATAAAATCCTGCATGGAGTAGAAAAGATTGAGAGAGAGAAATCCTTTTCTCTATCCCACAATACTAGGACGAGGGGCCCCTCCCTAAAGCTCACAGGTGAGAAAGTGAAGACAAATCAAGGGAAATATTTCTTCACCCAGAGGGTCCTGGGTTGGTGGGATTCCCTTCCAGAAGAGGTGGTGACAGCTGTCAGCCTGGAGAGCTTCAAGGCAGGATGAGACAGATTCATGGATGCCAAGTGTATCCATGGTGGTTATTGAAATGGATGTCCATGTGCCGCCTCTATGTTGTTTGAGGCAGGCAAGGTTCCCTTGGTCCCACTTGTTGGGGGTCAAGGAAAAGGGAGGGTCTTGCCTTCTCTTTCTGCTCAAGATCCCCATGGACAATTGGGGGGCCACTGTGGGACACAGAATGCTGGACTTGAGGGGCTTTGGCCTGAATCAGCAGGGCTCTTCATAGGTTCTTAGGTTCTGAAAAAATAGAAGATTGACAGCAGAAAAAGACCTCTTGGTCCATCTAGTCTGCCCTTCTACTATTTCCTGTATTTTATCCTAGGATGGATTTATGTTTATCCCAGGCAGGTTTCAATTTAGCCATGTGGATTTACCAAAACATAGATCCATCCTAAGATAAAATACAGGAAATAGTATAAGGGCAGACTAGATGGACCAGGAGGTCTTTTTCTGCTGTCAATCTTCTAGGTTTCTATGTTTCTAAAACAAAACCTAAATTCAGTGACGGCAAACCTTTTTGGGTTTCAAATGGTGTGTGTGTGTGTGGGGGGGGTTTGCTAGTTTGCGTGCATGCGCCCCCCCCCCCCCCAGCAGGGGTCTGTTTTTGGCTCCATTTTTCACCCTCCCCAGGATCAGATGGGAAAACAATCCATCAAATACAATGGATACATCAATATATCGGGAAGAAATTTGAGGAAGGGGAGAGAGAAAGACCCTATCAGCCTATTTGGGTGGGTTTTTTAGCAGCTTCTCCCTTCCAAAATGGGCTGATTCTCCCCCTTCTGAAAGGAAGGTAATTTCCATGTTTTCTTCGGGTTGAGAACAGGTAATTGAAGTGATTTTCTTCCCGAGAATGGAGACCGTCTGCAGTTTTGCAAAATGGGGCGGCAGGAAAACAAGCCCCTTGCGTTATTAACGCACGGCTCCTGAGTGGCTCTCCATTTCCCCTTTATTCCAAGGTGTTTATCACTCTTTTAAGTGCCTCTTTCTTTTGTCTCTTCTGGCCTGCACGTTTCCTTTCCTTCTTTCGGGGTTCGTGTTGAGGGTGGAGGATGAATGCTTGCTCCTGGGTGCAATATGAACCACCCGTGGAGCCGATGGGGGGCCGGAGTGAGGAAATATGCACAATATCGCCAAGAAGGCCTCAAGAGTTGTTAACCTAATCCTGCGTAGCTTCTGGGTCCTCCTTTGACCCCCTCGGAAGGACAGAAGGCTGAGTCAACCTGGATCCGGTGGTGGGATTCAAACTGCTGAACTACTGCTAGCAGTTAGCTAAAGGAGCCTGCAGGGTTGCACTCTAACCACTGCACCCCCCTGGCTCTTATGATGCTCTCCGAGTCTGGGACCCCTGGGACCACTTTCAAGGGCTTATGCCAGAGTCGTTGCAGCTCGATTTTTAGATCTTCGTATTTCACTAATTTCTCTAGCTGCTTCTCCTCAATTCTGCTGTCTCCTGGGATTGCATATTATTATTATTATTATTATTATTATTATTATTATTATTATTATTATTATTATTATTCTATTGTATCTGTGTTCCATTTCTGCACAACTATCCCCCCCCCTTTCGCTCCATCCTCTCCTTGGTCCAGGAGGCAAGAGACTCAGGGCTTTCATTTGTCCCCTCGCTTTCTCCAAACCTTCGCGTGTCGGGTTCTCAAGCTCACCGACGTGGTTTGTTCAAAGGAGGTCAACTCCTCCGCGCGGCCTCCCACTCCCACTTCCTTTCATTGTCCAAAGGGAGCTGTGCCACTCGATGATCGGAGTCATCCAATCCGGGTCTCTCTTCTACCTTATGAAATCACGTCTCTGTGTTGCAAGGACCCAGAACTGAAGCGCATCCCGTTCATGTCCCAGCCTCCGAACATCGGCGCATCTCGGCAAGGAAGCATCTGCGCCCCAACAACGCTTCCGTGAAAGGAGACATTCGATTTACGCACCAGATCTTGATGGAAGATAACCCCCCCCCCCCCAAGATAAATCACATTCTTCTTCCCACAGCTGAATTCACTCTGATGGTTTAACACACGAAACCAAACAGGATAAATAGGGGGGGGGGGGGGTATTTAGTCCCACTTAAAAAGATAAGAGACCTCAACCATGAGAGACAAAAATAGAAAAAAAACACATCCAGAAAATCACATTGTCTGAGTTGGAAAGAATTAGGAAGGAAGGAAGGAAGGAGGGAGGGAGGGAGGAAGGAAGTTTAGAAGAAGCAAGCAAAGAAGGGAGGGAGGTTAAGGGAGGGAGGGGAGGGAGGGAGGAAGGAGTTAGAAGGAAGGTTAGAAGAACAAAGGAAGGAAGGAAGGAGTTAGAAGGAAGGAAGGAAGGAAGGAGTTAGAAGGAAGGAAGGAGTTAGAAGGAAGGAAGGTTAGAAGAACAAAGGAAGGAAGGAAGGAAGGAGTTGGAAGGAAGGAAGGAAGGAAGGAAGGAAGGAAGGAAGGAAGCAGTTAGAAGGAAGGAAGGAAGGAAGGAAGGAAGGAAGGAAGCAGTTAGAAGGAAGGAAGGAAGGAAGGAAGGAAGGAGGAAAGCTATTACTTAATTAATATTACTTTGTTCTGAATATGTGTTTTGTTTGTTTTATAGGTTTCTGTGCTCATTTGTTTATTTTTTCTGTTTAGTTTCGTTTCTTTCCATTTCTTCCTTTTTTTTAATGTATATACTCAATAAAGTTTTTCTTTTTTAAGAAAAAGGAAGGCCGTGAACTTGAGGAGCCAATGTTCTCTCTGGGCTGTTGTTGCTTTTTTTGTCCTTCACTGAATGGCTTAATCAGCCCCATTGAGAGAACAATGCAGGTCTATTCTCCCGCACGCAATGAGTAGTCGTCCCCTCCGAGGTCATGACTTCCAGTTGTTTTTCTGCCAACCCTTTTGGGGAGGGGGGGTTTCAATTGAAGCCCCCCTGCTGACGCTGGGCATCGTTTTAGCCAAATCTCCGTTGGCAAGGCCTGCCAAAGGGCGGCATCAATCTGGATGGGTTCCTGAAGGTCTTCTAGTCCAACCCTGCAACTGCTGAGGTTGTAGTCCACTGGTTAATTGGTCCGGGATGACCGAATAACAGAGTTGGAGGGGACCTTGAAGGTCTTCTAGTCCAGCCCTCTGTTTAAGCAGGTGGTTCTAATGTCAGCGTTCTTCCACGTAAGCCTCCAAGTGGCTGTCTTTTTAAATGTTGCGGTTGGATCACAACCAGCTCCTCTGGATTTTGAGCCAGCTCAGCCGGGTCCCACTGTGAGGGGGAAGGAGAGGGGGAAGCTGAAGGTAGGAGGCTTGGCTGCATAGCTAGAAGTATAACAAGCAGGAAGAGGGAGATGGTGATACCACTGTATAGAGCGCTGGTGAGACCCCATTTGGAATAATACTGTGTCCAGTTAGTTCTGGAGACCTCACCTACAAACAGAGGTGGATCAAACTGAACGGGTCCAAAGACGGGCTACAAAAGTGGTGGAAGGTCTCAAGCACAAAACTGATCAGGAAAGACTCAATGAACTCCATCTGTAGAGTCTGGAGGACAGAAGGAAAAGGGGGGGACGCGATTGAAACATTTAAATGAGTTAAAGGGTTAAATAAGGTTCAGGAGGGAAGTGTATTTAATAGGAAAGTGACCACGAGAACAAGGGGGCACAATCTGAGGTTAGTTGGGGGGAAGATCAGAAGCAACCTGAGAAAATATTATTTCACTGAAAGAGTAGTAGATCCTTGGAACAAACTTCCAGCAGACGTGGTTGGTAAATCCACTAGCACTGAATGTAAACCTGCCTGGGATAAACATAGATCCATCCTAAGATAAAATACAGGAAATAGTAGAAGGGCAGAATAGATGGACCACGAGGTCTTTTTCTGCCGTCAATCCTCTACGTTTCTATGTTTCTATGTGTTTTTAATAGGAAAGTGACCACAAGAACAAGGGGACACAATCTGAAGTTATTTGGGGGAAAAATCAGAAGTAATGTGAGAAAATATTATTTGAATGAAAGAGGAGTAGATGCTTGGAACAAACTTCCAGCAGACGTGGCTGGTCAATCCACAAGAACTGAATTGAAACATGCCTGGGATAAACATAGATCCATTCTAAGATAAAATACAGGAGATTGTATAAGGGCAGACTAGATGGAGCAGGAGGTCAGTCCTTCGGGTGTCCTCCATCCAGTCAATCTACTGGTTCTGCATGGCTTGAAGATCCGTCTTCTATTTCTTCCAGCAAAAGGGCTTTTTCTTCCACTCGTCTGCCACCGACCACCAGCTTTGTTGGATTTCTTCTCCCTGCTCATGATTTAATGAAATCTCCTCCGCTGAAATGTGAGATCTGGCCCCGGTCCAGTTCTGTTGGCTTTCACCTCAAACGGGGTCAGGATGTTCCCCCCAAAAAGAGGAACACAAGCGTGGCACAAGACTGCAGATCCCAACTCCAGATGCTGCCAGGACAATCTTCGCTTTGAGGGAAGGAAACTTTGGAGCAGCGGCTCTCCACCTTTCGAATGCTGCGACCTCTTAATACAGTTCCTCGTGTTGTGGTGACCCCCAGCCATAAGGCTAGCGCCAATTCTCCCAACAGAGCTTGAAGCTGATTGGCAGGGAGGTCAGAGGGATGCCCCCACTGTAAAGGCCTGACTGGTCGGATTGTAAAAATAGGTTCCAAGTTCCTAACACTGTGGGAAATTTGTCTTTTATACAGTGGTACCTTGAGATACGAGTTTAATTCGTTCCGGACCTGGGCTCTTAAGTCGAGCAGCTCTTATCTCGAACGACTTTTCCCCATAGGAATTAATGTAAATAATTTTAATTGGTTACAGCCCTCAAAAAACTCACAAAGTTAGTCTAAATTATGCAGAAAGACATGTTTTTAATGAAGAAATGTACATGTACATATAAATGAATAATGAAGTTTCTTTCACTTAACTTGTAAACTTTCTTAAACTTTTAAATTTACATATGTTCAACTTCTCTGCCACCCAATCCTGTAGGACAGAGGTCCCCAACCCTTTTTGCACCAGGGACCGGCTTTAAGCGATCAAGAGAGGAATGGGTGAATGAATGGACGGAGGGTGGGAAGGAAGGAAGGAAAGAGGGAAGGGACAGGAACAGAGGAAGGAAGCAAGGAAACTTATGAAAGGGGAGAGTAAGAGAGGAATGAGTGAAGGGAGGGAGGGAGGGAAGAAGGTGGGAAGGAGAAAGAAAAGAAGAAATAGAGGAAGGGAAGGTAAAAGAGAGAAAGAAAAAGAGCAAGAAAGAAAGAAAGAAAGAAAGAAAGAAAGAAAGAAAGGGGGAAGGGACAGGAACAGAGGAAGGAAGCAAGGAAACTTATGAAAGGGGAGAGTAAGAGAGGAATGAGTGAAGGGAGGGAGGGAAGAAGGTGGGAAGGAGAAAGAAAAGAAGAAATAGAGAAAGGGAAGGTAAAAGAGAGAAAGAAAAAGAGCAAGAAAGAAAGAAAGAAAGAAAGGAAGGAAGGGGGAAGGGACAGGAACAGAGGAAGGAAGCAAGGAAACTTATGAAAGGGGAGAGTAAGAGAGGAATGAGTGAAGGGAGGGAGGGAGGGAAGAAGGTGGGAAGGAGAAAGAAAAGAAGAAATAGATGAAGGGAAGGTAAAAGAGAGAAAGAAAAAGAGCAAGAAAGAAAGCTGCAAGCACCCCCCCGAGCCCCCCCAGGCCGGCTGCAACCTTTTAAAACACGCGCGCCGCTTCGCAGCTGTCTCCTGAAGCCGAACGCGGAAGTTAGCGTTTGGCTTCAGGAGACAGCTCCTTGGCGCTTGTATCTCGAATTTGGGCTTGTAAGTAGAACAAAAATATCTCTCCCCTCCCAGCTCTTATCTCGAGTTGCTCTTAAGTAGAGCAGCTCTTATGTCGGGGTTCCACTGTATATCTATGTGCTGCACGAGTCAAAAAGAGGGAGGGGAAAATATTGACTGACCCTTCCCATCCTGGACATAAACTGTTTCAACTCTCACCCTCAAAATGTTGCAACAGAGCATTGCACACCAAGACCACTAGACACAAGGACAGTTTTTCCCCCTGAATGCCATCACTCTGCTAAACAAATAATTCCCTCAACACTGTCAAACTATTTACTAAGTCTGCAGAACTATTACTACTAGTTTTTTCTCATCATTCCTATCACCCATTTCCTTCCACTTAGGACTGTATATGACTGTAACTTGTTGCTTGTATCCTAAGATTTTTATTAATATTGATTGTTGCTTCATTGCTTATCTGACCCCTATGACAATCATTCAGTGTTGTACCACGTGATTCTTGACAAATGTCTCTTTTTCTTTTATGCACACTGAGAGCATCTGCACCAAGACAAATTCCTTGTGTGTCCAATCACACTTGGCCAATAAAAATTCTCTTCTCTTCATTCCATATTCTATTCTATTCTATTCTATTCTAATGTCTCTTTTTCTTTTATGTCCCCTGAGAGCATCTGCACCAAAGACAGATTCCTTGTGTGTCCAATCACACTTGGCCAATAAAAATTCTATTCTATTCTATTCATTTGCTGCTGTGGTTTCCAACTCAGCCTTTTGGCCCGTTTGCTACTCGTTTCCGGGCAGGTGTGAGCACATGTCAGGCCCACCCCAAGGCAGCATGGAGGGAAACTTGTTGAGGGCTAAAAGGTGAAAAGAAAAGTGTGTTTGTAGAGTCCCCGGGCTCAGCTTCTTACAAGCCTCTCAGCCTCATAAGTAAAATGCCCATTGCTCGAACCGGGAAACCAGGGAGGAAATTTTTAAATAAAAATTGCAGGAAAGAAAACACAGCCATGGCATTTCTGGGATGGACTGAGTCACTGTCCAAAGCCTAAACGGGGGGGGGGGGGGGGATAGTTTCTTGCAGAGGTTGTTACCAGCCGAGAGGGGAAAGCAGGAGGAACAAGGGGGGGGGGGGAGCATGGGTTGCATGAATGAGCTGATCACGACTTGGAAGCTAAGCAGGGGCCAGGCGGGCAAGTTCTCAGATGGGCAACAGTGGCGGGATTCTGAACTGGACCAAGCCCAGCACCAACGGAGAAATCAAATGAGGCTTTAAACTGGTCCAGGGCATTTCTAGTTGACTATGGTGCTACAGGCCAGAGGCAAACAGAAGAAAGTGAGTTGGAAGGGGCCTCTGAGCTCATCTAGCCCAACCTGCTGCTCAAACAGGAGACCCTGTATCATTCCTTCTCTATATATATGCAACCATACATATTTATATTTATTTATTTATATGTTTCTGTGTGTAACATGTTTTTGCTGATAATGAAAAGGGAGGGAGGGAAGGAGGAAGGAAGGAAGGAAGGCTAGGAGGAGGGAGGGAAGGAAAGAGAGGGGAGGAAGGAAGATGAGGAGGAGAAGGGGAAGGAAGGAAGGAAAAGAGGAGGAGGAAGGAAAGAAGAAAGGATAGGAGATGGAGGGAGGGATGCAAGGAAAGGGAGGGAAGGAAGGTGAGGAGGAGGAGGGGAAGAAGGAAGGAGAAAAGGGGAGGGGGGAAGGAAGGGTAGGAGAAGGAGGGGAAAGAAGAAAGGAAAGAAGGAAAAGAAGAGGAGGGAGGGAGGAAGGAAAGGGAGGAAAAGGGGAAAATGAAGGGAGGAGGAGGAGGAGGGTAAAGAAAGGGAGAGAGGCAAGAAAGAGGAGTGGAAGGAAGGAAGGAAGGAAAGAAGGAGAAGAGGGAGAGTATGTAAGTAAGGGTGGGAGAAGGGGGAAGGGAGAGAGAGAGAGAGAGGAGAAAGAAGAAGTGTAGTGGAGTCTAAAAATAAGGAAGAACAGAGTTCCTAAAATAAATCCAAATAAGATGCAATGGCAGAAAGATCCAGTTTTCAGAAACGCTGCTGGGGGGGGGGCACCACGGGTGGCCCAGAATGGGGCCCACTTGAGGGGTCGTTTTCGCGGCCTCCTCCGAGAGAAGTGGACTTCCACAGAGAGCCCCCTCCCCAGCTGGGAATTTCCTCCAGCCAGGATCCAGAGGGGTCTGCCCACCATAGCCCCTCGCCTGGAATGTCTATGGAACCACCCTCACTTGGACACAGCTGGCAGGGGGCCCTGATGATGTTACCTAGCTGGGTTATGAGACGTCTGCAGGAAATCCTTCAAGGTCAAAGAGCACGAATCACCCAGCAGTCCTCCTCTTCCTCTTCCTCTTCTTCCTCCACCTCCCTCTTCTCCACAAACTCCTCCCCCTTCTAAGACTGATGATGTTTAGTAGTCGGGTCATGAAACGTCTTTTAAGAAACAAAGCCAGGTCAGACAGCAGAAGGACCCCACAATCCCCTTCCTCTTTCTCCTCTTCCTCTTCTTCCTCTCCTCCTCTTCTTTCTTTTTCTTCCTATTCCTATTCCTCTTCTTTCCTCCTTCTCTTCTTCTACCTCTCCTCCTCCTTCTCTTCCTCCTTCTCCCCCTCTTCTCCACAAACCCCACCTCCCTCTAGCACCCATAATCCTTTTCCTTCTCCTCCTCCTCTTCCTCCTCCTCCTCCTCCTCTTCTTCTTCCGTCTTCTTCCTCTTCTTTCCTCCTCCTCTTCCTCCTCCTCCTCCTCCCTCTCTTCTCCACAAACCCCTCTTCCTTCTAGCACTGATGATGTTCCCTAGTCAGGTCAGGAAAGGTGTGCTTGAAAACCACCAAACTCAGAGACCACCAAGGACCACAGAGTTTGTTTACTAGAGTTGGAAGGGACCTCGGAGGTCATCTAGTCCAACCCCCAGCTCAAGCAGGACTCCCTGCACCATTTCGCACAAATGGCAGTCGAGACTCCCTTTGAAAGTCTCACATGTTGGAGCTCCACATCCTCCGCAGGCAACTTCTGCTCCTCCTTCCGCCTCCTCCCTCCTCCCTTCTAACACTGATGCTGTTGCCTAGTTGGGTCATGAAACCTCTACAAGGAAAGTACCAAGCTCAGAGACGACCAAAGACCACGCGGTTCTCCTGCCCCCCTTCCTCTTCTCCTCTTATTTATTTATTATTTTATTTATTTTATTATTTAGATTTGTATGCCGCCCCTCTCCACAGACTCGGGGCGGCATTCCTCCTCATTGTCATTATTATTATTATCATTATTATTATCATTATTATTATTTTCACGAACAACAGTAATATACAGCAAACAATATTGATATGCTGAATTTTGGATCCCAATATCACAAGTTTAACACTTCCCAAGCATCTAGGACTGTGTGATTTGTTGTTGTTATTATCATTATCAATATCATTATTATTATTTGTAACCAATATCAGCATCCGACAATCGTCCTTCTCTGCAGCCAATTGGGACTTTTACCTTCCTGCAAAACAATCCAGTTCAGGCTGAAATTACATCCCGAACCTCCTCCTATAATATCCCTGGGCATCTTATATATAGACGCACACCCTCCCCATGTTTGCATGCACACACACACACACACTGGTGCACGGCTGCATTCGCAGAGGCTGCCTTCTCCAATGTGACCTGCTTCCGAATGAAGCCTCGGTTCCCTTTTCCACACTCAATTATCCGCAAAAGAACACAATGTGCTGCTTCCGTGGCGCCTAGTCAGTGAGGAAGGCTCCATGCGCCGAGCGGAGGGGCAGCAGCGCTTAATCTCTGGTGCGACGGCTGTGTAATTTGGTACAAATGGGGTTGATTTGTCAGCCACCGACACGACAGAGTTGCTATGTGGCGTTTTTTCTTTCCCTCCTCTGTCTCTCTCTCTCTTGCTTGATTCCTTTTTTCTCCCTTTCTTTCTCTCTTTTTCTCTTTTTCTATCCATCTCTTTTCTTTCTCCCCCTTTCTTCTTTCTCTTTTTCCCTCTTTCTCTTTTCTTTCCCTTTTTTCTCTTTCTTTCTTTTTCTCTCTCCATTCCTATTTTTCTGTCTCTTTTTCTTTCTTCATTCTCATGTCTTTTCTCTCCTTCTCTCCTTTTTATCTTTCCCTCTCTCTGCCTCTTCTCTCTCTCTCTCTCTTCCCCCTCTCTTTTCTCTCTTTCTCTTTCCCCATCTCTTTTTTATTTGTCCCTATCTCCTTTCTCTGTTCTCCCTTTCTCTCTTTCCCCTCTGTTTCACTTTTTCTTTCTCTTTTTTCTCTTTCCCCCTCTCTTTCCTCTGTCTCTCTGCCTCTTTCCTCTCTCTCCCCATGTTTTTCTTTTCCTTTCTCTTTTTATCTTTCTGTCTTTCTTTTACCACTCTCTCCTTCTCACTCTCACCACTTTCTCTCTCTCCTTTTTCCTCTCCCCCTCTTTCCTTTTATCTCTCACACTCACCACCCTCTTTCTCTCTTTCCTTTTTTTCCCTCTCTCCTTCTCTTTCTATCTCTCACACCTCCCTCCCTCTCTCTCCTTTCTTCTTCCCTCTCCCTCTCTCTCCTTTCTTTTCCCCTCTCCCTCTCTCTCCTTTCTTTTCCCCTCTCCCTCTCTCTCCTCTGTCTGCCTCTCCCTCCCACCATTCTCTCTTCCCATCTCTCCTATTATTTCATAAACTGTCTAATTGCAGGCTTTGGGGGAAGTGGCTGCACAGGGACATGAGAAGAGGTTTTGCTCGGCACAGGTGGGTAATAAGGCTTTTGATAGGAAAGTGGAAAACAAATCACTTGCTTGCAGGGGGGGGCAGGAGGAGGCGGCGGGTTTATTAGGGAGCCATTATGCAAATCCCTTCGCTTCTCATTCCTCCTTTGGTTCGGCTACTAAATATGTGCGGCTTTAAGCAGAGAAACCTGCACAGATGCAAAGGCTCTGGACCAGGGATCCCCCCCCCCCAAACGTGGCAACTTTAAGACTTGTGGACTTCAACTCCCAGAATTCTCCAGCCAGCTATGCAGTGAACCACTGCACACTCGACTGCAGGAAATACGACTTTAGTAACCGAGTAGTTGATGCCTGGAACTCACTACCTGGCTCTGTAGCATCATCACCTAACCCCCAAAACTTGACCCTTAGACTCTCCACTGCTGACCTCTCCCGATTCCTAAGAGGGGCGTGCGTAAGTGCACCAGCGTGCTTTCCGTATTTATGTATATCAATATTGTTACCGGTATATCTTTGTATACCACCAATACATACTTGACAAAACAAATAAATACACATAGAAAAGTAGGAGATTGACGGCAGAGAAAGACCTCCTGGTCCATCTAGTCTGCCCTTATACTATTTCCTGTATTTTATCTTAGGATGGATCTGTGTTTATCCCAGGCATCTTTAAATTCAGTTCCTGTGGATTTACCAACCACGTCTGCTGGAAGTTTGTTCCAAGCATCTACTACTCTTTCAGTCAAATAATATTTTCTCACGTGGCTTCTGATCTTTCCCCCAACTCACCTCAGATTGTGTCCCCTTGTTCTTGTGTTCACTTTCCTATTAAAAACACTTCCCTCCTGGAGCTTATTTAACCCTTTAACATATTTAAAAGTGTCAATCATGTCCCCCCTTTCCCTTCTGTCCTCCAGACTCTACAGATGGAGTTCATGAAGTCTTTCCTGATTAGTTTTATGCTTAAGACCTTCCACCATTTTTGTAGCCCATCTTTGGACCTCTTCAATTTTGTCAATATCTTTTTGTAGGTGAGGTCTCCAGAACTGGACACAATATTATTCCAAATGGGGTCTCACCAGCGCTGTATATAAGGGAATCACAATCTCCCTCTTCCTGCTTGTGATACCTCTAGCTATGCAGCCAAGCATTCTACATAATAAAAAATAAATAAATAAATTTAATAAAAAATAAATAAATGTGTTTTTTTTTTATTTAAAGCATCTGGGTATTCCTAGGAGTTGGGGGTGGGGGTTGGTTAAGATGATCTCTGAGGTGCCTGGCCAGGCACGAAGACTCTTAATTCAAAGTTTTCCCCTCCTTCCCACACGTACAGCTTGTTCTGCTGGAGGAAACGAGGTTTGTGATGCAGACAAAGAACCGAGTTTGCTTGTTTAAAAGAACAGAATGCAGGAGTTCTCCCGAGAGTTTGCTTAATGGCTTTGGAGAGCCGGTGGAGAATTTATATTTTGCCTTTCTCAAAGGCCTGATCAAGGGGATGCTGGATTTTTTATTTTTTAAATTTTTTCTCTAGCAGCTGAAAAAATTCTTTTCATGTGTGTGTCTTACGCAACGCAGCAACAATGCGAGGTGGGCAATTCAGACGATAAAAACCAGACGGCTTTGAATGCAACCCATCTATTCTTTCCTCTGTTGGCTTTGGATGGAGGTGCGGTGGGTTTTGGTGATGGTGGGAAAATCACAAAAGTTTTCTCCATCAAGAGACCTCGGGATGGTTTGGGGAATTTGACTATTGGCCGCTGCAATAGATCACTCTACTAAACAAAAAATTCCCTCAACACTGTCAAACTTTTTACTAAGTCTGCACTTCTATTTCTACTAGTTTTTTCTCATCAGTCCCATCACCCTTTTCCTCCAAGACTGCATGACTGTAACTTGTTGCTTGCATCCTTAAGATTTTTATTAATATTGATAATTTCTTCATTGCTTATCTGACCCCTATGACAATCGTTAAGTGTTGCAGCTCCTGATTCTTGACAAATGTCTCTTTTCTTTTATGTAAACTGAGAGCCTCTGCTCCAAAGATAAATTCCTTGTGTGTCGAATCATATTTGGCCAATAAAAAATTCTATTCTATTCTATTCTATTCTACGCTATTCTATTCTTTCTATTCTATTAATTTATCTTTTCTTTTATGTCCACTGAGAGCATCTGCACCAAGACAAATTCCTTGTGCATCCAATCACACTTGGCCAATAAAGAATTCTATTCTATATAATGACAACGGCGTGGAAGGTCTTAAAATGGGGCAAAACTCGCTTACCAACCTGTCTCATTTCGGGAGAGATGCTCAAAAGAAGCTCTCAAAAAAACCAGCCCCAACCCACGGACACTCATTATGGATAATATCATGGATGACCCATTTGTCTGAAATGGTTTAGGGTCCCCTGCTCAAGCCACG
Source organism: Erythrolamprus reginae (assembly GCF_031021105.1). Taxonomy (NCBI): domain Eukaryota; kingdom Metazoa; phylum Chordata; class Lepidosauria; order Squamata; family Dipsadidae; genus Erythrolamprus; species Erythrolamprus reginae. Next base: position 117,243,766 of record NC_091954.1, on the reverse strand, counting down.
GTTGGACTAGAAGACCTCCAGGATCCCTTCCGACTTTAGTGTTCTGCGTTCTATGTACGTGGTAAAAACTGTCACCAACATTGCTGAACAAAGACATCCCGAAAGAGACTTTCTTCCTCCTAATTGAAGCGGGAACATTAAGCGGAGACAATGCCTGACGTCTATCAACCGTCCTAGGCTGGGAAGCCAGCAGAAAACAATGCGGCATCGCGTTCTATATTTAGGGCAGGAGAGAAATTACTCTACGAATTGCTAACAATTAATCTTCTTTAAAAGTCCTTCCACCGCTCCAGGCTGAAAGAAGAACCATCAGAGGCCTCCGACCGACTTGAATAATATCTTTACATTTTGGGGGGAGAGATTCCCAGATTGTAGGAAGGGAGGGAGGGAGGGAGGGAGGGAGGGAGGGAGGAAAGAAAGAAAGAAAGAAAGAAAGAAAGAAAGAAAGAAAGAAAGAAAGAAAGAAAGAAAGAAAGTGTTGTGGTTAGCTCTGGCCCAGTTCCTGCCCCAAGGACTGTGGATGTGGGGGAGTCATCCACCTGCTGCAGGCCTGTTTTGCCCCCGGTGGAATCTGCTGATGAAGGCTCCTCTGACCAAGAAGACATGAGTGACAGGGAGGAGGAGAGTGGGGCAGACAGCTCAGAAGGAGATCAATTATCTCTCTCCTCCTTGGATTCAGAACAAGAGTTAATGTTACAGCCACGCATGCGGAGAGCGATGCACAGGCAGCAACAACTGAGAGATTATTATCAAAGAAAATGAGGCCACCTGTGGTTGGGGGGGGGGCTGTGGTCATTAGGGAGGCTGCTATAAAGAGCAGCCTGTGGGTTTGGCCATTGTGGAGGATTATCTGATCGTTGTGTTTCCTGACTGCTTTACTGACTTTGACCTTTTGTGTGCTGATTTTTCCCCGCTTTGAAACTAAACCAGAGCAAAGTGTGTTTCACTTTGTGAAAGAAGAAGGACTGTGAATTGCCTCCCAGCTGCAAACTAAGTATCACAGAACTGATAAGGGACTTGTACAAATTACCAGTTTGTTTGGAGACGAGGGCTCTTTGCTATACAAAAAGAGGGCTTGGTTTAAGTGAATTTTCATTATAAAGAACATTGTTTTGAATTTTCAAACGTGTGTGTGTCTGAAATGGTATCTGTGCATTTGTGGGAGGATTCTACCAGAGAGCTCGACAGAACAGAAAGGGGGCAAGAAAGAAGGAAGGATGGGAAGGAGGAAGGAAGGAAGAGGGAAAGAAAGAAAGAAGGAAGGAAGGGGAAAAGAAAGAAAGAAAGAAAGAAAGAAAGGGGGCAAAAAGGAAAGAAGGGAGGAAGGAAGGAAGGAAAGAAAGGGGCCAAGAAAGAAAGGGGGTAAGAAAAAAAAGGGAGCAAGAAAGAAGGAAGGAAAGAAGGAAGGGAGGGAGAGAGGGAGGGAGGAAGAGAGAAAGAAAGAAGGAAGGAAGGGGGAAATAAAGAAAGAAAGATAGAAAGAAAGAAAGAAAGAAAGAAAGAGGGCAAAAAGGAAAGAAGGGAGGAAGGAAGGAAGAACGAAAGAGGGCAAGAAAGAAGGAAGGATGGAAGGAAGGAAGGAAGGAAGGAGGGAGGGAAGGAGGGAAGGAAGGAAGGGAGGGAGGGAGAAAGGAAGGAAGGAAGGAAGATAGACAGACCGACCAACTGACAGACGACAGCCCAAACCATGCAAACGTTGCATCCCTCTTCAACTCTCTCCGGGGTTCTTACCTTTGGTTGCAATGCAGGCAGGTGAGAGGCTGGCGCCGGCTCAAAGCCGTGACTTTTCCGGGCTCCGGAAGATGGGTACTGCCCCACGGTTGGTGGGTACACCGGCTCAGGCTTCCAGGCGCTTCCAGGGGGCCCGTACGAAGGCTCAGCTCCCTCCCAGCCTCTTTGGGCAGCGTAGGACGGTTCCGGCTGGCGGCCTGGCAGTGGCGCAGAACTGTAACCCATCGGCGGTGGAGGCACGAAACCATAATCGGGTGCCCGAGGTTGCACCGGCACGTAGGACCCCATGGAAGCCGGCTGAGGGGCCAGGCCACCATATTGGGGAGCCGAGGGCGGGAAGTGGGGGGCAGGATGAGCGGATTTGACCTGCACGTTGAACGGGGGGCGGGTGGGGATGGTGGCCGTAGCGTAGGGCGCTGGAACGGGCTGAGGTTTCAGAGTTCCGACGGGCGTCACCGGGATGGGTTGGGCGCCGGGCTTCGGGGTGGCCGATTTTTTGGTGGCGGTCAAAGGAGGCTGGTTGGGAATGACCATCCGCTTGTGTCCCGTGACGGGAGTGGACACTGCAGGGGTGGTCCCAGGAGATCCGCCAGGAATGCCGACGGACTGCGGAAATAAATAGAAAAAGAGGAAGAATTTTGAGACTTGGGCAGTGTCAGAAAATCCTTTAGACTTATATACCGCTAGTGCTTTCAGAGCCTTCTTTTTGCCTTTGACAGACTCAGCCCCTTGTCCCCAACAATCTGGGTCCTTATTTAACCCCACTCGGAAGGGTGGAAGGATGAGTCGACTTTGAGCTGGTGGTGAGATTTGAACTGATGAACTACAGCTAGGAGTTAGCTGAAGGAGCCTGTGGTGCTGCATTTTAACCACTGCACAACCTTGGGTCTTTTCCTTCCTTCCTTCCTTCCTTCCTTCCTTCCTTCCTTCCTTCCTTCCTTCCTTCCTTCCTTCCTTCCTTCCTAACAATCGCATTTAGACTTATATGCTGCTTCCAAGTGCAGCCGTCTCTAAGTGGTCAACAGAATCAGCCTCTTTTCCCCCCAATCTGGGTCCCCCTTCGACCCCCTTGGAAGGACGGAAGGACGAGTCCACCTGGAGCTAGTGGGGAGATTTGAACTGCTGAACTACAGCTAGCGGTTAGCTGAAGGAGCCTGCGGGGTTGCACTCTAACATTCCGCCAACCCGGCCCTAACAGAATGACTCTGTTGAGGAATTGTGGGAGACGAAATCCAGCTATAACAGTGGAGGAATTCTGGGACATAACGTCCATCATAGAAACATAGAAGATTGACGGCAGAAAAAGACCTCCTGGTCCATCTAGTTTGCCCTTATACTATTTCCTGTATTTTATCTTAGGATGGATCTATGTTTGTCCCAGGCATATTTCAGTTCAGCGACTGTGGATTATTCTTTCCTTCCTTCCTTCTTTCTCTTCCTTCCTTCACTTTCTTTCCTTCCTTCCATTCTCCCTTCCTTCCTCATTCCTTCCTTCTCTTTCTTTCCTTCCTTCTTTCTTTCCTTCCTTCCATTCTCCCTTCCTTCCTCATTCCTTCCTTCTCTTTCTTTCCTTCCTTCTTTCTTTCCTTCCTTCCATTCTCCCTTCCTTCCTCATTCCTTCCTTCTCTTTCTTTCCTTCCTTCTTTCTTTCCTTCCTTCCATTCTCCCTTCCTTCCTCATTCCTTCCTTCTCTTTCTTTCCTTCCTTCTTTCTTTCCTTCCTTTCTTCCTCATTCATAGAAACATAGAAGATTGATGGCAGAAAAAGACCTCATGGTCCATCTAGTCTACCCTTATACTATTTCCTGTATTTTATCTTAGGATGGATCTATGTTTATCCCAGGCAGGTTTCAATTCAGTCCCTGTGGATTTACCAACCACGTCTGCTAGAAGTTTGTTCCAAGCCTCTACTACTTTCAGTAAAACAATATTTTTTTATTATTATTATTATTATTATTATTATTATTATTATTATTATTTATTAAATTTGTATGCCGCCCCTCTCCGTAGACTCGGGGCGGCTCACAGCAGTAATAGAAAAACAATATACAATACAAATCTAATAATTAAAACTAAAAACCCATAATTTAAAAAACATGCACACAACATACCGTACATAAACAATATAGGCCTGGGGAAGTTATCTCAGTTCCCCCATGCCTGACGGCAGAGGTGGGTTTTAAGGAGTTTACGAAAGGCGAGGAGGGTGGGGGCAGTTCTGATCTCTGGGGGGAGTTGGTTCCAGAGAGTCGGGGCTGCCACAGAGAAGGCTCTTCCCCAGGTCCCGCCAAACAACATTGTTTAGTCGACGGGACTCGGAAAAAGCCAACTCTGTGGGACCTAACCGGTCTCTGGAATTCGTGCGGCAGAAGGCGGTCCCGGAGATATTCTGGTCCGGTGCCATGAAGGGCTTTATAGGTCATAACCAACACTTTGAATTGTGACCGGAAACTGATCGGCAACCAATGCAGACTGCGGAGTGTTGGTGTGACATGGGCATATTTAGGAAAGCCCATGACTGCTCTCGCAGCTGCATTCTGCACGATCTGAAGTTTCCGAACACTTTTCAGTGTTCACTTCTCCCGTTGCTTCTGATCTTTCCCCCAACTGACCTCAGATTGTGTCCTCTTGTTCTTGTGTTCACTTTCCCTCCTGAACCTTATTTAAACCCTTTCATCTTTGGTGGTGGAAGAATTCTGGGACATGAAGTCCATATATCCTACCTCGAGAATTTTGGGGGAATCCAGGCAATATAAAGTTGCAGAGGTTGCGGAACAACTGCTCAAGGCTGCCCAAAATCTGGAATCTGTTAGCATCTTTATTTAAAAACAGGTGGCCCTTCCTTTGCTCCTTGGAAAAGCTGCTAACAAGATTCCTTTAGATTCTGCAGGATCCGCTCTGCATTTCTCCTGCTTTTAGAGGAAACATTTTATTCCTGCCTTTATTTTTGAGTGTATTTATAACCCGCCCAACCCCAAAGGTCTGACATCTGGCGTGAGCTCCAGGAAAGCTACCGCATCTGAGCCTCGGCTAAAATTAGTTTTGGTGTGTTATGGAAACTTCTTCGCTTCGTCTCTGTGTGTTGACCGAGCCAGACACTGAAGCTGTGAACACACAACGCAAGGAAGTCTTCTCGGTGTTGACTCCTCTTTTTGTGGGTCGGTGGCGGGCCGGTTAATTTACGGTTCGCGACATTGTGTGAAAATGGGCGAATTGAGTAACTGGGTTAGATGAGTCATACGGATGTGGAGCGATGGTGTTTTTGAAAAACTGAGATTTGGGGTTGTGGGATGTTGTGCAATTTTTGCTGTTAAAAAAAATTTTTTTGGCTAGACAACAAACCACAAAAACGGGCTTCCGAGGACACCAAACTCCAGAATGGAGATTTATTAGAGCAAAAAGTACAAAGCTGTTCAGAAAGAAGTAGAAGCTACATAGTTTCTTCTCCGGTAATTTCCCACTACTAACCAGAACATACAAAACTTTTGCCAGACCAATCCTTGAATACAGCTCATCTGTCTGGAATCCACACCGCATTTTGGACAAAAATACTTTAGAAAACGTCCAGAGTTACTTTATTAGAAGAGTCCTCCACTCCTGCACTCACAACAGAATAGTTTACTCAACTAGACTTACAATCCTAGGTTTAGAAAGCTCAGAACTACATCGCCTTAGACACGACCTAAGCACAGCCCATAAAATCATCTGCTAAAACGTCCTTCCTGTCAACTACTTCAGCTTCAACCACAACAACACACGAGCACGCTACAGGTACAAACTCAAAGTAACCAAGTAGTTGATGCATGGAACTCACTACCTGCCTGTAATATTGTCACCTAACCCCCAAAGCTTTGCCCTGCTTAGTCTATCCATGGTTGACCTCTCCCGATTCGCAAGAGGTCAGTGAGGGGCGTCCATAAGTGCACCAGCCTGCCTTCCGTCCCCTGTCGTAATGTTTCTCTCTTACTAGTATCATGTATATAAATATTGTATTGTATTGTATTGTATTGTATTGTATTGTATTGTATTGTATTGTATTGTATTGTATTTATTTATTTATTTATTTATTTATTTATTTATTTATTTATTTATTTATTTATTTATTTATTTATTTATCAGATTTGTATGCCACCCCTCTCTGCAGACTCGGGGCGGCTCACAGCAATAATAATACAATGTAAACAAATCCAATATTTAAGTTTAAGTTAATTTAAAACCCCAATTTAAAAACCAATCATACATACTAACATGCCATGCATAAATTTTATAAGCCTAGGGGGAGAGAAAGTCTCAATTCCCCCATGCCTGATGACAGAGATGGGTTTTAAGGAGCTTACGAAAGGCAAGGAGGGTGGGGGCAACTCTGATATCTGGGGGGAGTTGGTTCCAAAGGGTCGGGGCCGCCACAGAGAAGGCTCTTCTCCTGGGTCCCGCCAAATGACATTGTTTAGTCGACGGGACCCGGAGAAGACCCACTCTGTGGGACCTAAGCGGTCGCTGGGATTCGTGCAGCAGAAGGCAGTCCCGGAGATATTCTGGTCCGGTGCCATGAAGGGCTTCATAGGTCATAACCAACACTTTGAATTGTATCTCTGTATACCACCAATACGTACATGGCAAAACAAATAAAGAAGCGAATAAACAAAATAATTCCAATCGATTTGCTCTGGATGAAATCCAAGCTATATTTCTAGTAAACTCCCGGTTGAATTCTCACCCCTCTTTCCGTCCTGGTGGGAGGCAACAGGCTAGAAGCTCTCGTGGTTTGCCAGGATGTGCCGTTTCTCTCAATACAGGTAGCCCTTGATTTACAACAGTTCATTTAGTGACCGTTCCAAGTTAAAAGGGGACCATAAAAATGACTAAGGACCATTTTTCGTGCTTAACGACCGTTGCAGGTCACATGATGTGATTCCCACCTTTTGCGACCTTCTGCCAAGCAATGTCGCTGGGGAGGTCAGATTCACTTAACAACAGAGAAGGGAAGAAAGGCTGTGAAACGGCACAAAACCCACTGAACCACTGTCTCGCTTAGCAGCAGAAATGTGGGGCGCCACGAACTAACCTCACCAAGTGGATCCATCCATCCACCCGGCTGATCTCTCCACCATCTAAGGCAGGTGAAGGCCTCCCAAGATTGGCATGGAGTCTGAACGAACTTTATAGACCCCTCCAAGATCAATACAATAGAAGAGAATAGCGAATAGATACTAGAGTAGAATAATTAGAATAGAATAAACAGAATAGAATAATTAGAATAGAACAGAATAAACAGAATAGAATAATCAGAATTGAATAAATAGAATAGAACAGAATAGAATAGAATAATTGGAGAAAGGAACGGAATGTAACAGGATAATTGGAGAATATGATATAATATAACAAAATAGAATAATTAGAATAAAATAGAATAGAATAATTAGATTAGAATAGAATGGAATGGAATATAATAGAATAATTGGAGAATAGAATAGAATGGAAGGGAACAGCATAATTGGAGAATAGAATAGAGTAGAATGGAAGGGAACAGAACAGAACAGAGCAGAATTCTTTATTGACCAAGTGTGATTGGACACACAAGGAATTTGTCTTTGGTGCATATACATCCACTGCCTTGAGCTATTTGCAACTCAAATGCAGATATCATCTGCCTCCCACCTTTATTAATTCAGTTATCCAGAGAAGTAAACTGAATAATAATCCACATCTCTCCCTCCAAATCCCCCCCCACCCCAGGCACCTGTAGCACCACCGCTATAGCTCATTTCCACGCCCCCCCACCCCTTCCTGTATCAACGACACAACACAGAGCTGCTGAACTTTGTGAGTCAATGCGCAAAGCCCCCCCAGGGACCCCACGTCAGCTTTCCCACCTCAAGGACTAACGTCACCGGCCAGCTAAATTTCATCAGACCCAAACAAAAGGTACGGCAACATCACAACATCATCGGTGGCCAGGATCCGTGTGCGAGGGTTGCCAAGGGAACCTGATCCTCCCCTGCCGCCCGATTGCAGCCCTCTTAATGGAGGTTGTGTTTGGTTTCCCCCTCCTCTCTCCCCCTCCTCAAATGGAGGAAAATAAAAGAGGGATGCAGAAAAAAACCCAAGTATAAATCAGCCCTCGCTTCCCTGGCTGAGGTTTTGCCCCCCAACGGATGGGAGACGCAAACCCAATATTCCCGGGTGGAATTCGTGCTCGAGTGCCGAATGCAGAAGGGCTAAAAAAAAAAAATTAAAATAAACAACCAGCGACAAGGCTTAATTTATAATCCAAAAGAGGTCTATTAATGCCTGCCGGGGGGGGGGGGGATACCAGAGAAGGCTGGGGTGTGCATGGCACGATTTTATTTAATCCCACTCTCTCTCTCCCTTTCTCTCCCCCCCCCCAAAAAATCCTCGTGGTTAGGAATATAATTTGCAGCGCATATGCACAGTGGACCCCCAAATGGCAGCTGTGTTGCGCGCGCTCGAAACAAGCCACAGGTCCCTGCCAGTATCGTCAAAGCTGCCTTGTTGTTTACATTACAATGGACGTTGTGAACTCCAACACTCTGGACATTTTAAAGAGAAGATTGAACTGCCACTTGACTGGTGTGCTATAGGGTTCCTGCTTGGGCAGGGGGTTGGACTCGATGGCCTCCGTGGTCCCTTTCAACTCTAACAATCAATCAATCAATCAATCAATAAATAAATAAATAAATAAACACGCAGAAGGTTTGAAGTGGGTCCTGACTCTGATGCTCACGAGCTCCGAATTCAGATCTTTCCTCCTTGCTAACGTGCCTGTTATCTCTACTCCGTGATTGTTGTTGTTCTTCCGATTATTCTTTGGCTTTCATGTGTATGTAGAAGAGCATCATGGACCTGAGATCAATTTTTGGCCAGATAAAAAGGATTACGTTCGGTTCAATTCAATCGACCCCCGCATTACAGCTTCAGCTTTTGTTGCGTTGTCGCTTTTATTGTCACGTCTTTGTCATGTTGAAGCAGGGGGTGAAATTCTACCAGTTCCGGCATCTGCTGGTTGTTTGGAGAACCGGTAGCGGTGGCCGTGAGAGGCTCTGTCCACTCACCTGAACGTTGCCATTTTCTTGTTTTTAACCCTCTGCGCATTGCGCAAAACCTTCTGCAACATGCGCAGAGGGAGAAAACCCGGGCATGATGGACCGATAGGGAAGGTAAGTAGATTCTGACCCAAATTTGGAGGATTGGCAGCTGTCGTGTGCTTCTGACGGCTGCACCGGCACCTGATTCGCTTTTGTGACCGTCTGACAAGGGATTCCAGTGGGGAGAGCCAGATTCACTTCTCAAGTGATTCACTTAACAACCGTGGTGAGAAAGGTTGTTAACATGGGGGCCAAACTCACTTAACAACTGTCTCGCTTAGCAACAGAAATGTTGGATTCAATGGTAGTCGTAACTCAAGGACTCCCTGTGCAATAGTGATCGTAATTCGAGGAGTACCTGCAACCTATTGTTGGGTCTGCCATCATGAAAGTGATGGAAACTTCATAACGCCAACTCCTAAGAAAGGACCGTAGAATTATTTTAAGGAATTATTGAAGAATTTAAATATGTTAAAGGGTTAAATAAGGCCCAGGAGGGAAGTGATTTTAATAGGAAAGTGAACCCAAGAACAAGGGGGCACAATCTGAAGTTAGTTGGGGGAAAGATCAAAAGCAACGTGAGAAAATATTATTTCACTGAAAGAGTAGTAGATGCTTGGAACAAACTTCCAGCAGACGTGGTTGGTAAATCCACAGGAACTGAATTCTCCTGGACCATCTTATATATATAAGATGGTCCAGGAGGTCTTTTTCTGCTGTCAATCTTCTATGCTTCTATAAGCAAATCTAAGCAGGGTATTGATTTTCCCCCTAAAATTAGGCTGTTTGGTTCTGATAAATTTAATATTTCCAGATATCAAAAGAAGCCCTTTCGGTATTGCTTTGAGAGCTCCGATCAAGGTTGGCATGGCAACTGATTCCCCCCCTCCCCCCCCCTGTTATTATTATGGTTTGATGCTCCTTGTGAAAGGAGTTTTGAGCCTCCACCATTGTTAAGTGAAACACTACTGGGGTGAAGTAATAATCAGGGTCGTTAAGCGAATCTGGCTTAGCCCCCCATTGAGTTTGCTTGTTGGAAGGTTGACTGCGACCGTCGTTAAATACGAGTCATGCTGAAGCATCCCAACTTTTAACCTGTCACTACGGAGGATGATGGAACGGTCGTTAAAAGTGTGAAAAATGGTCACTTTTTCCAGTTCCGTTGTAACTTGGAATGGTCACTAAACGGAACTGTCATAAATCAAGGGCTACATGTATTGATAGAAACGGCACATTCATTCATTCATTCATTGGATTTGTATGCCGCCATTCTGCATGGACTCAGGGCGGCTCACAACATGTCAGCAACAAAACAGTGTACAAAATACAATTGGATCCAATTAGAAACCTAAAAACATAGAAGATTGACAGCAGAAAAAGACCTCATGGTCCATCTAGTCTGCCCTTATACTATTTCCTGTATTTTATCTCAGAATGGATCTATGTTTATCCCAGGCAGGTTTACATTCATGGAGAAGGGAAAGAAAAGAGACAGAGACAGAGATAGAGAGAGAGAGAGAAAGCCACCCCGAGTCTGCGGAGAGGGGCAGCATACAAATCTCAATCAATCAATCAATCAATCAATCAATCAATCAATCAATCAATAAGGAAGAGAAAAAGAAAGAAAGAAAGAAAGAAAGAAAGAAAGAAAGAAAGAAGAAGTAAGGGGAAGAAAGGAAGGAAGGAAGGAAATGGGGGAAACTAATCAAGGGGAGAAGCAACCTAGAACTAAGGAGAAACTTCCTGACCTAACAATTAGCCAGTGGAACAGCTTGCCACCAGAAGTTGTGAATGCTCCAACAGTGACATCAGCATTCAGCAGATGTTGGATAACCATCTGTCTGAAGTAGTGTAGGGTCTCCTGCCTAAGCAGGGGGTTGGACTAGAAGACCTCCAAGGTCCCTTCTAACTTTGTTATTCCTTCTTTCCTCCCTCCCTTCCTCCCTTTGAAAAAGGTTTTTTCTTTAAAAGAAGAAGAAGAGACATCCACTCATCTGAAATGCTCTAGGCCGGGGGTTGGACTAGAAGACCTCCAGGGTCCCTTCCGCCTATCTTATTCCATCATCCCAATTCTGTTGATTCTGAATGGCCGACTAGACCCCCTCCAAGAGAGGAAAGTTCGCAGGGATCCACAAAGCAACCAACAACATGCAACAGTCACGTTGAACTCTTGCCAAAGCCGTTTTGCATTTTGCAAATGCCCGGAATGGTTTTCATTCTCTGCTTGTTTGCTAACCAATTCCCGGCAGCGGCTCCAGTCGCGACGTTGCCAAAAAGGAGAAACGCTGTTTGTGTTTTTCTCCTGCATCGCTGCAATGACACGGTTGAGGACACCCAAATAATGCCAGCCTCAATTTCCTTCCCTGAATTGCAAAAGGGGGGGGGGGGGACTATTATTATTAACGTTGCTGGGTGTTTTGCCTGCAGGAATCCCCCTTTGCCTGCAGTGTAGATCATTCCAGGTTTCAACAGGGCTGAAAAATATGACTCTCGGGCCCCGTTTTTCACACTTAATGACTCCTGCTCCCTGGTCAAGGGATCAAAATCCAGACCTTTGGCAACTGACCCCTATTTGTGATGTGTCCCAGGCTCACGACGACACCTGGTCGTTTTCAATGCCACAGGAAGCCAAAGCCAATGGACAAATCTTTCCTGACCGATCAATGGATGAAAGAGTCCAAGCCCCAGGACAAAAGAAAAGCAATGCAAGAGGGCACAGGAAGAAAAAGTTGACAAACTAACATTACTTAATTTTGTCATTAATGTAACATACAAACATAGAAGATTGATGGCGGAAAAAGGCCTCCTGGTCCATCTAGTCTGCCCTTATATTGTTTCCTGCGTTTTATCTTAGGATGGATATATGTTTATCCCAGGCATGTTTAAAATTTGGTCACTGTGGATTGACTAACCACGTCTGCTGGAAGTTTGTTCCAAGCATCTACTATTCTTTCAGTGAAATAATATCTTCTCACGTTGCTTCTGATCTTTCCCCCAACTTATCTCCGAGACCGCCTTCTGCCGCACGAATCACAGTGTCTTGTGAGGTCCCACAGAGTTGGTCTCCTTAGGGTCCCATCAACCAAACAATGGCGCTTGGTGGGGCAAAGGGGAAAAGCCTTCTCTGTGGGGGCCCTGGCTCTCTGGAATCAGCTCCCCCTGGAGATTCGCACCGCCCCCACCCTCCTTGCCTTCCAAAAGAGCCTAAAAACTCATCTCTGTCACCAGGCCTTGGGACATTTGATCTCTCCCCCTGACCAATGAATGTCCTTAGTGTGATTTATTGAATGAATGCAAATGAATGTTTTAAGTTAGAATTTTTAAGAATCTTTTTAGTATAATAATTGGATAAATTGTATTGTTATGTTTTTGGTATATGCTGTGAGTCCTTAGAGAGGGGTGACATACAAATCAAATCAAATCAAATCATAAATAAACAAACAAACAAACAAACCTAAGATTGTTTTTATGTTCATTCTCCTATTAAAAACACTTAAACCCTCCTGAACCTTATTGAATCCTTTCACTTGTTTAAATGTGTCAATCATGTCCCCCCTTTCCCTTCTGTCCTCCAGACTATACAGATTGAGTTCATGAAGTCTTTCCTGATACGTTTTATGCTTAAGACCTTCCACCGTTCTTGTAGCCCGTCTTTGGACCCCTTCAATTTGATCCATATCTGTTTGTAGGTGAGGTCTCCAGAACTGGACACTGTATTATTCCAAATGTGGTCTCACTAGTGTTCTATACAGCGGGATCACAATCTCCCTCTTCCTGCTTGTTATACCTCCAGCTATGCAGCCAACCATCTTTAATCAACCATGTTTTGATTAAAAGTTACTTTTCATTAATGTTTTCACTAAAGGCTGACCGACTACATTACAAACTGCATTGGTCACCACATTAGAAAAAAAGATGTTGAGACTTTGGGAAAAAGTGCAGCTAAGAAGAGCAACTAATGAGGATCAAAACCCTGGAGATTAATAGCAGACCCTACACCTGTGAGGTCGAACCTATGGCAGGTGACCCACAGGTGCCATGCAGAGCCCAACTCAGCTCCATCACACCTGCCTGCGCCCCTCCTGCCGGCCCCCTGGTTTTTCAAGGGTCTGGAGAATTCTGGGAGTTGAAGTCCACAAGTCTTAAAAGTTGCCAAGTTTGAAGGCTATTTGACTTGGACCCTTTGTATCCTGGACATAAAGTGTTTCAACTCCGACCCTCAAAACGTCGCTACAGAGCCCTGCACAGCAAGACAAGGACAGTTTTCCCCCAAATGCCATCACTCTGCTCAACAAATAATTCCCTCAACACTATTACTACTAGTTTTTTCTCATTGTTCCCATCACCCATTTCCTCCCATTTATGACTGTGTGACTTGTTGCTTGTATCCTTCAGATTTTTATTAATATTGATTATTTCCTCATTGCTTATTTGTACCCTATGACAATCATTAAGTGATTTTTGACAAATGTCTCTTTTTCTTTTATGTACACTGAGAGCATCTGCACCAAGACAAATTCCTTGTGTGTCCAATCACACTTAGCCATGTATTCTATTCTATTCTATTCTCCAACACTCCGCAGTCTGCATTGGCTGCTGATCAGTTTCCAGTCACAATTCAAAGTGTTGGTTATGACCTATAAAGCCCTTCATGGCATTGGACCAGAATATCTGTGAGACCACCTTCAGCTGCACGAATCCCAGCGACTGATAAGGTCCCACAGAGTTGGCCTTCTCCAGGTCCCGTCGACTAAACAATGTCGTCTGGCGGGCCCCAGGGGAAGAGCCTTCTCTGTGGCGGCCCCGACCCTCTGGAACCAACTCCCCCAAGAGATCAGAACTGCCCCCACCCTCCTTGCCTTTTGTAAATTGCTAAGACCCACCTGTATCGCCAGGCATGGGGGAAATTGAGACATCTCCCCCAGGCTTATAGAGTTCATGTATGGTATGTTTGTGTTATATGCTTTTTTAAATGACAGGTTTTTAGATACTTTCTTTTAATATTAGGTTTGTTACATTGCATTTTGTTATTATTATTGTTGTGAGCCGCCCCGAGTCTGCGGAGAGGGGCGGCATACAAATATAATAAATAAAATAAATAAATAAATAAAATATTCTGTTCTATTCTGTAATTGAGAAGCTCCAGGGATCTTGATCTGGGAACTTGGCAGCAGCACCCACTCTGCCCATGTCCCATCAGGGAGGCCAGGTGCCCTCCCTCCCTCCCTCCCACCTCTCACCTGTTGGCTCCTGGGCTTGTAAGGGGAGCTGCTTTCCAGGTCTTCAAGGATGCTGGTTAAGGAGTCGATCTCTGCATCCAGACTGGATCGCCTCTCTTCCAAGGTCTTCCCGCTGCCAGCGTTGATCTGAGAAGGAAGAGAAGGAGACACATTGAAAAGAGGCTGGGCATCAAAGGATTCCACGAGATCAAAGGATTCTCATTACGGGGAGACCTTCAGGGATGGCGGGAGCTTCAAGAAACCTCCACTCCCTTATTTCCAAATGAGACCTAGACAGGGGGAGTCTCCCAGAGATGAGTTTATCAATTGTGGGGTCCTTTAGAACAGGGTTTCCCAACCTTGGCAACTTGAAGTCCAGATATCTTCAAGTGGACAAGGTTGGGAAACACTGCTTTATAAGGTATATAAACTGTCCAGAGTCCCTCAGGATTATAAATCCAATAAAGCCTGAATCCTTTGTGCTCTCTGACCTTTCCTTCAGACAAACTGATTACCAGACTAGGTAAATCAAGAATGCACTGATGATGAAACTTTTGCAAGAAAACCACCAAGCCCAGAAAGCATCAAGCATCCACAGTTCTTTCCTCCTCCTCCTCCTCCTCCTCCTCCTCCTCCTCCTCCTCCTCCCCCTGTCTCCCTTCCAACACTGATGGTGTTCCCTAGTTGGGTAATGAAACATCTGTAAGATTTAAGGGTAGATTTAAGGGTTTTATATTATTAGTAATACTGTAATTTGATTTTACACTATTTTATTATTGTAAGCCCTGATCCTTCAGGATTGGGCAGCCGGCAAAAGGAAGGAAGGAAGGAAGGAAGGAAGGAAGGAAGGAAGGAAGGAAGGAAGGAAGGAGGGAGGGAGGGAGGGAGGGAGGGAGGGAGGGAGGGAAGGAAGGAAGGAGGGAAGGAAGGAAGAAAAGGACCAGGGGAGACACAATAGCAGTCTTCCAGTATCTCAGGGGTTCCCCCAAAGAAGAGGAAGTCAAGCTATTCTCCAAAGCACCTGAGGGCAGAACAAGAAGCAACGGGTGGAAACTAAACCAGGAGAGAAGCAACTTAGAATTAAGGAGAAATTTCCTGACAGTCAAAACAATTAACTGCCTGCCTCCAGAAGTTGTGAATTCTCCAACACTGGAAGTTTTTAAGAAGATGTTGGATAACCCTCTATCTGAAGTGGTGTAGGGTCTCCTGCCCAAGCAGAGGGTTGGACTAGAAGACCTCCAAGGTCCCTTCCAACTCTGTTGTTGTTGTTAATGTTGTTATTTTCACAAAAAACAGTAATAACAGCAAACAAGAATGATATGCTGGATTTCATTGTTTGTTGTTGTTTATATTATAATTATATAATGTTGTTGTTTATATTATAATTATTATCATCATCATTATTATTATTATTATTATCATTATCATCATAATAATAATAACAACAACAATTATTATTATTATACACTGAGAGCATATGCACCAAGAGAAATTACAAATTCTTGTGTGTCCAATCACACTTGGCCAATAAAAAAATTCTATTCTATTCTATTTTATTCTGTTCTGTTCTGTTCTTTTCTATTTTCTGTTCTATTATTATTATTATTATTATTATTATTATTATTATTATTATTATTCCTAACACTTGCTCCCAAGTGATTCCAGACAATGGATTCCCAAGGAGCCGAAAGCCAACCTCTTCCTTTCCAATTAAATTCAATTACAGCCGGGGGCTCATTATTGATAATTACGGCTGCCGTAATCCTCCCATATGTCTCTGCCCGACACTGGCACCTCTGCCATTTTCCTCCGTCAGTGGGAGGGTTTGTGTGTGACACGCATAAGGGTTTAATGAGCTCCTTGATTGGATTCCACGGCTGGGGTGGCAACCTGGCAAGGCGAGCGATGCCAGCGGCCAGGCAGACTTGGCAAGGAGGAATCCGAGGTTCCTGGAAATGCCCAAACCAGCCGGAGTGGCAAAAAATAAACCCAGCTTCAGACGGGTTGAAGAAGATATAATAGAGAAAATAATAGCATGTGCAGAGATGGACAAACTAACATTGGAAATGAAAAATAAGGAAGAGTTGGAATTCTATAAATGTTGGGGCATGTCCAAAGCAATGGAAACTGCAGTTTAATGTTTCCAAATGTCAAATAATGCACTTGAGGAAAAGGAATCCTCAATCTGAGTATTGCATTGGCAGTTCTGTGTTAGCAAAAACCTTAGAAGAGAAGGATTTAGGGGTCGTGATTTCGGACAGTCTCCAAATGGGGGAACAGTGCGGGTAGGCTGTAGGAAAAGCAAGTAGGATGCTTGGCTGCATAGCTAGAGGAATCACAAGCAGGAAGAGGGAGATTGGGATCCCCTTATATAGAGCGCTGGTGAGACCCCATTTGGAATATACTGTGTCCAGTTCTGGAGACTTCACCTACAAAAAGATATTGATCAAATTGAATGGGTCCAAAGACAGGCTACAAAAATGGTGGAAGGTCTCAAGCATAAAACTTATCAGGAAAGACTCCATGAACTCCATCTGTAGAGTCTGGAGGACAGAAGGGAAAGGGGGGACACGATCAAAACATTTAAATAGGTGAAAGGATTAAGGTTTAGGAGGGAAGTGTTTTTAATAGGAAAGTGAACACAAGAACAAGGGGCCACAATCTGAGGTCAATTGGGGGAAAGATCAGAAGCAATGGGAGAAAATATTATTTGACTGAAAGAGTAGTAGATGCTTGGAACAAACTTCCAGCAGACATAGTTGGTAAATCCACAGGGACTGAATTTAAACATGCCTGGGATAAATATATAACCATCCCGGCTCCTTCAGCTATCTGCTAGCTGTAGTTCAGCAGTTCAAATCTCACCACTGGTTCCTAAGATAAAATACAGGAAATAGTAGAAGGGCAGACTAGATGGACCAGGAGGTCTTTTTCTGCCCTCAATCTTCTATGTTTCTATGTTCTACTGCTGGCTGGAAAAAAGGATAAAGTAACAAAAGTACATTTAATTAATAACAAAGGAGAGCTATTTCTTGGTGATAAACGGGTTAATGGGAAAATAGATATATGATTAGTTATGCAAAGTATGATCAATGTTTTAAAACTGGTTTACAATAAATATGTAAAAGTAGGTGTGTAATAGAATTTGAGCACAGTAAGAATTGTTATACAGTTTTGCTACACAAACGTCCAATGTTTTTAAATGTCTTTGTTTTGTTTTGTATGTTATATGTGTATATGTTTATAAATAAAACTTTTTTTTTAAATTAAAATTTAAAAACAAAAAATAAATAAACCCAGCTTTGCACCCTTATGGGAAGTGACCTAGAATACCCGCCCGGCATGCATCAAAGCTCTCTTCCCCCACATGGAGCCATCCTGGATGTCAAAAACGGCTCCCAAGCACCCTCATCATCACCAAGTTTAGGACATAGAATAACAAGAGTTGGACGGGACCTTGGAGGTCTTCTAGTCCAGCC
Source organism: Erythrolamprus reginae (assembly GCF_031021105.1). Classification (NCBI taxonomy): domain Eukaryota; kingdom Metazoa; phylum Chordata; class Lepidosauria; order Squamata; family Dipsadidae; genus Erythrolamprus; species Erythrolamprus reginae. Next base: position 117,226,232 of record NC_091954.1, on the reverse strand, counting down.
CCTTGCTCCAGCATTAACAAGGCTGCAGCAGAGGCCCTTGACCGAATTGCACCGCTGCGACCTCTCCGCGGCACTAGACCCCGTAGAGCTCCATGGTTCAACGAGGAGCTCCGGGAGTTGAAACGCCAGAAGAGACGTCTAGAGAAGCGATGGAGGAAGAGTAAGTCCGAATCCGATCGAACACTTGTAAGAGCTCATATTATGACTTACAAAGTGGCACTCAAGGCAGCAAGATGCGCGTATCATGCCACCTTGATTGCATCAGCGGAATCCTGCCCGGCCGCTCTGTTTAGGGTAACCCGCTCCCTTCTTAACCAGGGGGGAGTTAGGGAGCCCTTGCAGAGTAGTGCCGAGGATTTTAACACGTTTTTCGCTGATAAAATTGCTCAGATTCGAGCGGATCTCGACTCCAATTGTAAAACAGAGTCAACTGACAACGAGTCAGTCGAGGTGACTGGGGCTAAACGTCTTTGTCCATCTGTCTGGGAGAAGTTTGACTTAGTGACACCTAAGGAAGTGGACAAGGCCATTGGAGCTGTGTGTTCCGCCACCTGTCTACTGGATCCGTGTCCCTCTTGGTTGGTTTCGGTCAGTCGAGAGGTGACATGGAGCTGGGTCCGGGAGATTGTCAACGCCTCCTTGGGGAGTGGGTCCTTTCCGGCTCCTTATAAGGAGGCACTTGTGCGCCCCCTCCTCAAGAAGCCTTCCTTGGACCCAGCCATACTCAATAACTACCGTCCAGTCTCCAACCTTCCCTTTATGGGGAAGGTTGTTGAGAAAGTGGTGGCACTTCAGCTCCAGCGGTCCTTGGAAGAAGCCGATTATCTAGGTCCTCAACAGTCTGGATTCAGGCCCGGCTACAGCATGGAAACTGCTTTGGTCGCGTTGATGGATGATCTCTGGCGGGCCCAGGACAGGGGCTTGTCCTCTGTCCTGGTGCTTCTTGACCTCTCAGCGGCTTTCGATACCATCGACCATGGTATCCTTCTGCACCGACTAGAGGGGTTGGGAGTGGGAGGCACTGTTCTTCAGTGGTTCTCCTCATACCTCTCTGGTCGGTCGCAGTCGGTGTTAGTAGGGGATCAGAGGTCGACCTCTAGGTCTCTCCCTTGTGGGGTGCCTCAGGGGTCGGTCCTCTCCCCCCTGCTATTTAATATCTACATGAAACCGCTAGGTGAGATCATCCAAGGGCATGGGGTGAGGTATCATCAATACGCCGATGATACCCAGTTATACATCTCCACCCCATGTCCAGCCAACGAAGCAGTGGAAGTGATGGGCCGGTGCCTGGAGGATGTTAGGGCCTGGATGAGTGTCAACAAGCTCAAACTCAACCCAGACAAGACGGAGTGGCTGTGGATCTTACCTCCCAAGGACAACTCCATCTGTCCGTCCATTACCCTGGGGGGAGAATCACTGGCCCCCTCAGAGAAGGTTCGCAACTTGGGCGTCCTCCTCGATCCACAGCTCACATTAGAGAAACATCTTTCAGCTGTGGCGAGGGGGACGTTTGCCCAGGTTCGCCTGGTGCACCAGTTGCGACCCTACTTGGACCGGGAGTCACTGCTCACGGTCACTCATGCCCTCATCACCTCAAGGCTTGACTACTGTAACGCTCTCTACATGGGGCTACCTTTGAAAAATGTTCAGAAACTTCAGATCGTGCAGAATGCAGCTGCGAGAGCAGTCATGGGCTTTCCCAAATATGCCCATGTCACACCAACACTCCGCAATCTGCATTGGTTGCCGATCAGTTTCCGGTCACAATTCAAAGTGTTGGTTATGACCTATAAAGCCCTTCATGGCACCGGACCAGATTACCTCAGGGACCGCCTTCTGCTGCACGAATCCCAGCGACCAGTTAGGTCCCACAAAGTGGATCTTCTCCGGGTCCCGTCAACTAAGCAATGTCGCCTGGCGGGACCCAGGGGAAGAGCCTTCTCTGTGGCGGCCCCGGCCCTCTGGAACCAACTCCCCCCAGAGATTAGAACTGCCCCCACCCTCCTTGCCTTTCGTAAACAACTTAAAACCCACCTCTGCCGCCAGGCATGGGGGAATTGAGATCCTCTTTCCTCCTAGGCCTTTACAATTCTATGCATGGTATGTATGTATGTATGTTTGGTTTTTATATTAATTGATTTTTAATCATCAATACCAAATTACTATTGTACACTGTTTTATTGTCGCTGTTAGCCGCCCCGAGTCTCTGGAGAGGGGCGGCATACAAATCCAATCAATCAATCAATCAATCAATCAATCAATCAATCAATCAATCAATCAATAAATAAATAAATAAATAAATAAATAAATAGCATTTTAGACTTATACACTGCTTCCTGGTGCTTTTCCAGCCCTCACTAAGCGGTTGACAGAATCTGCCTCTTTTGCCCCCAACAATCTGGGTCCTCATTTGACCCACCTGACAGAAAGCCGAGTCCACCTGGAGCCGGTGGTGAGATTTGAACCACTGAACTACAGCTAGAAGTTAGCTGAAGGAGCTGCAGTGCTGCACTCTAACCACTGCGCCACCATGGCTCTCTCCCTTCCTTCCTTCCTTCCTTCCTTCCTTCCTTCCTTCCTTCCTTCCTTCCTTCCTTCTCTGTTTCTTCATCTGTCTGTCTGTCTGTTTGTCTTTCTGTCTCTCTTCTGTCTTTCTTTCTTTCTTTCTTTCTTTCTTAGAAATATAGAAACATAGAATTCTGACCTCATGGTCCATCTAGTCTGCCCTTCTTTCTTTCTTCTTTCTTTCTTTCTTCCCTCCTTTCTTTCTCTCCCCTTTCTTTCTTTCTCTCTCTCCCTCTCTTTCTCTCCTTCCTTCCTCCCTTCCTTCCTTGTCCTCCTGCCTCCCTCCCTCTCTCTTTCTTTATTTTCTTTCTTTCTTCTCTCTCTCTCTTTCTCTCCCTCTCTCTCTCCCTCTCCCTCTCTGATTTCTGTGCCCCCCTTCTCCATGGACTCACGGCAACTCACAACAAAATAAATATAACAATTAGTCTGGTTTATGAGTGTGATGGTTAGTGTTCTGTTTCACACTCTTTGCAGAGTTGCTGTTTCTTCCCGTTGTGAGTTTAAATCTCTCCTTTTTTGTTGTTGTTTACTTAGCTTACAATCAATATTTTATTATCCTCCTTTTTCTTCTTTACCCTTTCTTGAAATTTATCCTCCTGCAACCGAGAGGAGTCGGAGGCACGATCGTTTAATAAATCTTAATATGCCTCCAATTGTACTCGGTGACTATTTCACACACCGAATCTGCTCTTTGGAAGGAAGGGGGGGAAATAAAAAACTCACATTTGGGAATTAAATATTCTGTCAACCGCTTAGAGAGGGATGGAAAAGCACCGTGAAGGGGGAGGTCAGTCTCCACAGGGCTGTTGCGAGTGTCCTTGTGATCATAAAAGAGGCTCCCAGCCTTCTTACCTGGATGTTGGCAAAGGCTTCCTCCGGAGGGGGGGGCGGTGGCAGGAAGCTCCCCAGGTTCTCCGACGAAAGGGGGGGCGGTGGGGGAGGGGGCGGAGGGAAGTCACCTGGACGGGGAGAGCAAGAAGAGAAAGCGCAGGTGAAACTTTGGCCAGGCGTCTCCAACCACGTCAGGCAACCACATCTGCCCCCTTTATCTCAAAGAAAACCGAATGAATAAAACTGACACGGGAAGAAACCCAAATACACCAAGACCTACATACCTGTACCCGTGTATGTGTGTATGTATGCATGTAGGTATGTGTGTGTGTGTGTGTGTATAAATGTATACAACATATAAGGTATAAAATAATAAAACAACATCAACAAATATAGAAACATAGAAACATAGAAGATTGACGGCAGAAAAAGACCTCCTGGTCCATCTCGTCTGCCCTTATACTATTCCCTATATTTTATCTTAGGATGGATCTATGTTTATCCCAGGCATGTTTAAATTCAGTTCCTGTGGATTGACCAACCACGTCTGCTGGAAGTTTGTTCCAAGCATCTACGACTCTTTCAGTCAAATAATATATTCTCACGTTGCTTCTGATCTTTCCCCCAACTAACCTCAGATTGTGTCCCCTTGTTCTTGTGTTCACTTTCCTATTAAAAACACTTCCCTCCTGGACCTTATTTAACCCTTGAACATATTTAAATGTTTCGATCCTGTCCCCCCTTTTCCTTCTGTCCTCCAGACTAGACAGGTTGAGTTCATTCAGTCTTTCCTGATACGTTTTATGCTTCAGACCTTCCACCATTCTTGTAGCCTGTCTTTGGACCCCTTCAATTTTGTCAATATCTTTTTGTAGGTGAGGTCTCCAGAACTGAACACAGTATTATTCCAAATGGGGTCTCACCAGCACTCTATACAGCGGGATCACAATCTCCCTCTTCCTGCTTGTTATACCTCTAGCTATGCAGCCAAGTCTTCTACTCGCTTTTCCTATCGCCTGACCGCACTGTTCAGCCATTTGGAGACGGTCAGAAACCACTGCCCCTCAATCCTTTTCATTTCATTTAAGGGTGGAGAAAAAATAATTCCCGCGGCCACTAACCGAATCGCCATAAAGGAAGGACTCCCCACATGGCTGGCAAGTAACACCAGAGACTTTTTTCCCCCTCCGGCATGAATTAGTAATATTAGCAACAGACAATTTCTCAGCACCGAAACCCAGTTGCCATGGATATCTCTTTATCACGCCTGAGGGGTCATGGTGAAAAACCCTGCTCACACTTCTTCTTCCCCGTCTCTGGAATGAAAGTTTATTTTAACCATCCTCCGAGCCCAAAATACAGAACAGTCCGGACCCCGAAGTGCAGGCGTCGTCTGCGGCTTTAATTAACGATTTGTACGAGCCTCTTTCGCAAGTTCGCAACTGTTGGGTTCTTTCCTCCTTTTTTTTTTTTTTTTTTTTGAAAGTAAAAAGAAACCCCAGACATATTTTGAAGGATTCTTTAAGCTCCTAGCCCTCAGTGAAATTTAGGGTTGAGTCTTTGGGACAGGGAGTCCAAAACTTACGGCGAAGAATGAGCGCAATGTTTCTGCTGCTGAGCCAGATGGGGAGCGGAGTAGGAACACAACGGGAGAAATTGTTATTTTTGAAATGAAAAGAATAGATGCTGACCTCTCTGCCAACTCACTGCACTTTTGCTAGCCCACCCTTATGGGAAATAGTAATGACAGTAACAATAACATAACAACAACAACAGAGTTGGAAGGGACCTTGGAGGTCTTCTAGACTGACCCCCTGCTTAGGCAGGAAACCCTACACCACTTCAGACAGATGGGTATCTAACATCTGCTTAAAAACTTCCAGTGTTGGAGCATTCACAACTTCTGGTGGCAAGCTGTTCCACGGATTGTTCCAACTTAGAACAATTACCTAGATGATAGATGGATGGATGGACAGGACAGGATGGGACGGAACAGAACAGAGTAGAATAACATAGTTGGGAGGGGTCTTGGAGGTCTTCTAGTCCAACCCCCTGCTTGGGCAGAAACCCTACCCCACTTCAGACAAATGGTATCCAACATCTCCTTAGAAACTTCTAGTGTTGGCGCATTCACAACTTCTGGTGGCAAGCTGTTCCACTGGTAAATTGTTCTAACTGTCAGGAAATTTCTCCTTAGTTCTGAGTTGCTTCTCTCCTTGTTTAGTTTCCACCCATTGCTTCTTCTCCTGCCCTCAGGAGCTTTGGAGAATAGCTTGACCCCCTCTTCTTTGTGGCAACCCCTGAGATACTGGAAGGCTGCTATCGTGTCTCCCCTGGTCCTTCTTGTCATTCAACTAGCCAGGCCCAGTTCCTGCAACCCTTCTTCATATATTTTAGCCCTTCAGTCCCCTCATCCTCTTTGTGGCTCTTCTCTGCCCTCTTTCTAGAGTCTCAACATCCTTTATGCATCGTGGTGACCAAAACCGGATGCCGGATTCCAAGTGTGGCCTTATAAAGTGGTATTAACCCTTCACGTGATCTTGATTCCATCCCTTTGTTGATGCAGCCTAGAACTGTGGTGGCTTTTTTGGCAGCTGCTGCCCACGGCTGGATCTTCCTTCCCTTCCCTTCCCTTTTCTGTCCTCTTCATCTTTCCTTCTTTCCCTTTCTCCTTTCCTTTTCTTCCTTCCCCTCCCTGTCCTCTTCGTCAGTCTTTTCCTCCTTTCCTTTCCTTTCTTCCCTTCCCTTCCCATCCTTTCCCCTCCCTCCCTCCCTCCCTTTCTTTGCAAAACAAAGGAGATTTCTGGGATTCACTCCATCTCTCCCCCTCCCAGAATCAAGCTCTGAGGCTCCTGTCCAGGGCTGGATTTTTGTTAATTGGCCTGGCGCTCTCTTCTTCCCCCCCACCCCTTCCTATTCTTTCCCCTCTACCCCGGACAAAGGACCAGGGGGGTCTTCCGGCTGGCATGGAGGGCAGCGGGCAAAGCGTGTCGTCCGTCCCCCCCGACCCTTGGAGAAGAGCAGAGGGGCAGCAATCAGTCTCCATAGGAACGAGACTCTTGTCGGGGAAAGCGATGAATGCCACTCATCCACCTGGACAATGGCAATCAGGACCTTTAATTGCAGCCCTGGTAAGAAAACACACCCTACTGACCGGCACAAAGGGGGACGAAGAGGCTGCGGGCGAGAGAGCAAAGCAAAAGCCGCCGGTTTGGCAATCATTGGGGGGGGGGGCTCTTTTCAGAAGAAGAGAAACAAACACAAAGCGCAGAAGAAGAAGAAGAAGAAGAAGAAGAAGAAGAAGAAGAAGAAGAAGAAGAAGAAGAAGAAGAAGAAGAAGAAGAAGAAGAAGATCTGGCAAGGCCTTTGGGACAGGCAGCCCCCCCACCCAGAACCAGGACGGAGCCTGGAATGAGAAATAACAGCAGCAACAGCATTCAGACTTATATGCCGCTTCCTAGAGCTTTTCTAGCCCTCTCTAAGCGTTGACAGAATCAGCCTCTTTTGCCCCCACAATCTGGGGCCTCATTTGACCCCCCTCAGAAGGACGGAAGGCTGAGTCAACCTGGAGCCGGTGGTGGGATTTGAACCACTGAACTACAGCTAGCAATTAGCTGAAGAAGCCTGTGGTGTTGTATTTTAACCACTGCACCACCCCAGCTCCCTTTTTTTCTTTCTTTCCTTCTTTCCTTCCTTCCTTCCTTCCTCCTTCCTTCCCTTCTCCATCTCTTTGTCTTTTTCTTTCCTTCTTTCTTTCTTTCTCTCCTTCCTTCCCCTCCCTCCCTCCTCTTTCTTTCTTTCTTTCTCTTCCTCTCTCTCCCTTCCTTTCTTCCCCCTTCCTTCCTTCTCTGTCTCTGTCTCTTTCTCTCTTTTTTCCTTCCTTCCTTCCTTCTTTTCCTTTTCCATCTCTTTGTCTTTTTCTTTCCTTCTTTCTTTCTCTCTTTCTTTCTCACCTTCCTTCCTTCCCCTCCCTCCCTCCTCTTTCGTTCTTTCTCTCCCTCTCTCTCCCTTCCTTTCTTCCCCCTTCCTTAATTCTATGTCTCTGTCTCTTTCTCTCTTTTTTTCTTTCCTTCCTTCCTGAATGAATAAATAAATTAAAGCAGGCTAAGCAGAAGGTCAAATCTATCCCCCAAAGCACCAGAAAGCAGGACAAGAGAAGCAAGTGTGACTTTAAGGAGAGGCTTCCTTAACAGTGAAGACAATTAACCTAGGGAACAGCTGGCCACCAGAACATGTGTGTACTCCAACATTGGAGGTTTTCAAGAAGGGGCCAGACAGACATTGCTCAAAAACATAGAAACATAGAAGATTGACGGCAGAAAAAGACCTCCTGGTCCATCTAGTCTGCCCTTGTACCATTTCCTGTATTTTATCTTAGGATGGATCTGTGTTTATCCCAGGAAGGTTTAAATTCAGTTCCTGTGGATTGACCAACCATGTCTGCTGGAAGTTTGTTCCAAGCATCTACTACTCTTTCAGTCAAATAATATTTTCTCACGTTGCTTCTGATCTTTCCCCCAACTAACCTCAGATTGTGCCCCCTTGTTCTTGTGTTCACTTTCCTATTGAAAACACTTAACCCCCCCTGAACCTTAATTAACCCTTTCACATCTTTAAATGTTTTGATCCTGTGCCCCCTTTTCCTTCTGTCCTCCAGACTCTACAGATGGAGTCCATGAAGTCTTTCCTGATACGTTTGATGCTTAAGACCTTGAGACCTTCAGATCAGAAGTGGTGAAGGGTCTCCCGCTTGAGCAGGGTGTCGGATTAGACGACCTTCAATGTCCCTTCCAACTTTGTCTTTCTGTTCTGTTTTGTTCTGATTCCAACAGTTGGACTTGGGCCAGGATTAGCCCCCCAAAATACCTCCTGTACCTTTTATTTTTATCCATTTTTCCCCGTTACATATAATCACACATTATTCACAGTTGGCAGGAAAAGTGACATTTGACACTAAAAATGAGACAATTAAATCAGCGAGGGCTGCATGAGGCATCATTGATCTGGTGTTTAATGTTAAGGAAACAGGAGGCAGCGAGTTCTAGTTCTGCCTTGAGCACGAGTTCTAGTTGTAACTTAAACTGGCTGGGTGACTTTGGGCCAATCACTAGGTGAAAATGAATCTTAGTCCCACCATAGGCACAAAGGCCAGCTGGTGACTTTGGGCCAATCACTAGGAGACTGTGAGTTCTAGTCCCGCCCTAGGCACGAAAGCCAATTGGGAAACTTTGGGCCAATCACCAGGAGACGGGGAGTTCTAGTCCCACCTTAGGCACGATAGCCTACTGGGTGACTTTGGGCCAATCACCAGGAGACGGAGAGTTCTAGTCCCGCCTTAGCCATGAAAGCCCACTGGATGACTTTGGGCCAATCACCAGGAGACGGGGAGTTCAAGTCCCGCCTTACGCACAAAAGCTAGTTGGGAGATTCACTTAAAATCTGTAACAAGAAATGTCGTAAAATGGAGCAAAATTCACTTAACAACTGTATTGTTAAATTTTGCCCTCAGCTCTGGCCATAACTCAAGGACTACCCCACTGAGAGAATCAGGTTCCCTTCCCTTGTTATAATTTTTCTGGGAAATCCTATTTTGGACTTTCCAAGATTTTTAGATACTTTCCTGAAATGGGTGCAGCACTTCCCATTTTGTTGAATTTGTGTAGAACAGGAAGGTGTTTGTGAGTGTGTATTTGTGCATTTGTGTGATTGCAAGCCAATTGAGTGAGGCATAAATGTGTGTGTGTGTAATATTTGTGTGTCTTCTCTCTCTGTGTGTGAAGCAATATTGAAAACATATATTTTCAATATTGCTTCACCAATTACAGTCAATGTCACTTTTGTGTATTGGTTAGAAATTTCCACTTTATTCCGATTTCTCAACAAAGTCACCCGACTTCCCCGAATTGCCAATAATGCTATTTTAAATCAGCGGAGGCTTCTCCCCCACCAAAAATTTGGCATCTTTAAAAACGTGTGAGATTTTTTTAACTCGTTCGGCTTCAATTCTGGAACACCTTCAAATCCCCACGAATGTTAACGATTCCTTCTGTTACGAGTTGGTAAATCAACTTTTGAATCTATTGTTTTACAAAATGGTTCAGTTGGGCACTAAAAGGCGGAACAGCCAGAACACCAGCCTTGCAATTAGCTTTGATTTATGTAAAAAAAAAATGCAAGTTTTAACACAACTTTTAACCTTAGCAGCTTAGAACTAAGGAGAAATTTCCTGACAGTTAGAATGATTAATCCGTGGAACAGCTTGCCACCAGAAGTTGTGAATGCTCCAACACTGGAAGTTTTTAAGAAGATGTTGGATAATGGTTTGTCTGAAGTAGTGCAGGGTTTCCTGCCTAAGGTGGGGGTTGGACTATAAGACCTCCAAGGTCCCTTCCAACTCTGTTCAGTCATTATTATTATTATTATTATTAATTATTATTATTAATTATTATTATTATTATTGTAGGTCTGTAAGGGGCATGCATAAGTGCACCAGCGTGCCTTCTGTCCCCTTTCCTAATGTTTCTCTTTTACTAGTATCATGTATATAAATATTATTACAGTGTTCCCTCTATTTTCGCGGGTTCAAACTTCGCCAAGAGCCTATACCACGGTTTTTCAAAAAAAATTAATTAAAAAATACTTTGAGGGTTATTTTCTATACACCATGGTTTTTCCCGCCCGATGACGTCATACGTCATTGCCAAACTAATAATTTTTTTCAAATGAATAACAAAAAAAAATTTATTGTTAATAAATAATTATGTTTATAAATATTAGGATCACTAGGTGTCTTATTCAATGGTGAGTACCAGTAATAATGGTTGTTAAGGGAATGGGAAATGGTAACTTAGGGGTTTAAAGTGTTAAGGGAAGGCCTGTGATACTGTCCATAGCCAAAAATGGTGTATTTACTTCCGCATCTCTACTACGCGGAAATTCGACTTTCACGGGTGGTCTCGGAACCCATCTCCCGCGAAAATCGAGGGAACACTGTATATCTTTGTATACCAGCAATACGTAGTTGACAAAACAAACAAACAAATAAATAAAATAAATAAATAAATAAAGTTAAATATTAGCAACCCCTTAACACTGGCCACTGAGGGTTGGGTTTTACTCCCCTTGGGGGAAAAAATTGTGGGCCTCCAGCATCTCCACCAGTCAATCTGTTGTTTTTGGAGTGTTGATAGAAATCATGCATTAAGTGGGTTTTGGGGGGGTTTTGCCCTTTCATTTTTGATTTCTAACATTTTGGAAACCTAAGTCAAGGAAATGTGACAGAAACTGCTTAGACTTTGCATTTTGATGGGCTTCACTGCTTTTACCCGTTGGCAATCTGATATCAAAAGGAAGTAAAATGATAGTCTAGTGTCTAGTGCTTAAGGCCCACAACCCTTCCAGGTTCGGAAAAACTGATTTCCAGTTTGCTCACTGTGCTATTTTGCCCATTGTGTTTCTGGAAGCCCCAGGGTGTGAAAAACAGCACAACGGGCAAATCGGAATTCCACAACAAAATTAGAAACATAGAAACATAGAAGACTGACGGCAAAAAAAGACCTCATGGTCCATCTAGTCTGCCCTTATACCATTTCCTGTATTTTATCTTACAATGGATATGTATGTTTATCCCAGGCATGTTTAAATTCAGTTATTATGGATTTACCAACCACGTCTGCTGGAAGTTTGTTCCAAGGATCTACTACTCTTTCAGTGAAATAATATTTTCTCATGTTGCTTTTGATCTTTTCCCCAACTAACTTCAGATTGTGTCCCCTTGTTCTTGTGTTCACTTTCCTATTAAAAACACTTCCCTCCTGAACCTTATGTAACCCTTTAACATATTTAAATGTTTCGATTGTGCCCCCCCTTTTCCTTCTGCCCACCAGACCATACAGATTGAGTTCATGAAGTCTTTCCTGATACGTTTTATGCTTAAGACCTTCCACCATTCTTGTAGCCCGTCTTTGGACCCGTTCAATTTTGTCAATATCTTTTTGTAGGTGAGGTCTCCAGAACTGAACACAGTATTATTCCAAATGGGGTCTCACCAGCGCTCTATACAGTGGGATCCCAATCTCCCTCTTCCTGCTTGTGATACCTCTAGCCATGCAGCCAAGCATCCTACTTGCTTTTCCTACCGCCTGACCACACTGTGTATAATTATGAATTAATTATATCTAATTATGAATTAGATATAAAAGTAAGAAGGATAACGTTACTCAAATAATAACTTTTTAAAAGATTGATAATAAACTATTTGATTTGTATTAACGGAGATATTGTAATATGGATTGACACAAGGCGGCAAAAATCAGAACAAACATGTATATAAATTAAATAACCCAGAACGATTTTTTTTTATTTTTTCTTTATCGTCATCTGGAATAGTCATAAAAATGACTATGGAGATAATGTATTTAATGGACGAGAATATTTCAACTTGAAAATCTTGTGTGTGTGTGTCTGTGTGTCTTTATGTGTTTGTATGTTGTGTTTGTTGTTTTTTTTAATGTATATATTTCAATAAAAAATATTTTTTTTAAAAAAGGATTTAGGGGTCGTGATTTCTGACAGTCTCCAAATGGGTGAACAGTGCAGTGAGGCGGTAGGGAAAGCGAGTAGGATGCTTGGCTGCATAGCTAGAGGTATAACAAGTAGGAAGAGGGTGATTGTGATCCCCTTATATAGAGTGCTGATGAGACCACATTTGGAGTAATACTGGGTCCAGTTCTGGAGACCTCACCTACAAAAAGATATTGATAAAATTGAACAGGTCCAAACACGGGCTACAAGAATGGTGGAAGGTCTTAAGCATAAAACGTATCAGGAAAGACTTCATGAACTCAATCTGTATAGTCTGGAGGACAGAAGGAAAAGGGGGGACATGATCGAAACATTTAAATATGTTAAAGGATTAAATCAGGTCCAGGAGGGAAGTGTTTTTAATAGGAAAGTGAACACAAGAACAAGTGGGCACAATCTGAGGTCAGTTGGGGGAAAGATCAGAAGTAACGTGAGGAAATATTATTTGACTGAAAGAGTAGTAGATGCTTGGAACAAACTTCCAGCAGACATGGTTGGTAGATCCACAGTCCCTGAATTGAAACATGCCTGGGATAAACATAGATCCATCCTGAGACAAAATACAGGAAGTAGTATAAGGGCAGACTAGATGGACCAGGAGGTTTTTTTCTGCCGTCAGTCTTCTATGTTTCTAGGTTCCTATGAGTTCCAACTCTAGCAGTAGTCTAATGTAATCTAGAACCCATTTTCCTCCTCCCCCCACCTCCCCCCCACCCAATTGATGCAATTTGAATTCCCCACCCCTCTTTTTAATGCATGGCTGATAACCTTCGTCCTAGAACGGCAGCAGCTGGCAGGGTTTCCGGTAGCTGGGCTGGTGGTGTTTGGGGGCCTTTTGCAGACGTTGTGCGGAGGGGCAGAGCAAAGGAAGGAGGGGAGCATTCCTCCGGGGGGGGGGGGGGTGTTTGGCTGAGTCACTTTTTTGGCCCTTTGCAGAAGGGGAATCAGCTGGAATCCGCCTTAAAAATAGCCTCTAAGGGAAAATCCATTCTTGCAAAAAAAAAAAAAGGAGAGAAGCCCGTTCTCTGGGCAGGCACTTTGGCTCCAGGGATCTTTTTTTTTTTTGGGGGGGGGGGGGCTCATCAGCAAACCCCCCCCCCAGACCAGGGTCCCTTCTCCTTCTTACCTTCCCTCCCTCTCTCTTTCCCTCCTTCTTCCCTTCCTTCCTTGCCTCTCTCACTTCCTTTGTCTATCCCAGCAGGCTGGGGAATTCTAGGAGTTGGAGTCCAAATATCTTCAAGTTGCCAAGGTTGGTGAACACTGGTCTATCCTCCCCTCCCTCTAAGTCTTTCTCTCGTTTCTCCTTAGTATCTTCTTCTATCCTTCCTCTTTTTCTCTTTTCTTCCTTCCTTCTTTCCCTCCCTCCTTCCCTCTCTTCTTCCCTTTCCTTTTCTCTTTCTCTGTTGCATTACACCTGGTTTGGCTAAACACAATGTATATAACAAATAACAACAGTGTTGGAAGGGGCCTTGGAGGTCATCTAGTCCAACCCTCTGCTTAGGCAGGAAACCCTACACTAGTTCAGACAGATGGTTATCCAACATCTTCTTAAAAACTACCAGTGTTGGGACATTCACAACTTCTGGAGGCAAGCTGTTCCCCTGGAAATTTCTCCTTAGTTCTAAGTTGCTTCTCTCTCTGCTTAGTTTCCACCCATTGCTTCTTGTTCTACCCTCAGGTGCTTTGGAGAATAGCTTGACTCCCTCTTCTTTGGGGCAACCCCTGAGATATTGGAAGGCTGCTGTCATGTCCCCCCTGGTCCTTCTTGTCATTTAACTAGCCATGCCCAGTTCCTGTGACCGTTCTTCGTATGTTTTAGCCTCCAATCCCCTAATCCTCTTTGTGGCTCTTCTCTGCCCTCTTTCTAGAGTCTCAACATCCTTTTTGCATCGTGGCGACCGAACCTGATGCTGTATTCCAAGTGTGGCCCCACCAAGGCCTTGTAAAGTGGTATTAACACTTTGTGTGATCTTGATTCTCTCCCTCTGTTGTTGCAGCATAGGACTGGGTTGGCTTTTTGGGCAACGCGTATAAGCAAGGTCCAATCCCCTAGCCTCCTTCAGCCAGCCATAAAATAAGAATAAAATAAAATGTCCACCCAGTCCTACACAAGATCCTGTTTCCAACACTCTGAAGTAGTTGGTCTGTTGTATAAGTAACAGTAGAAACTTTGATCAACTATTAGTGGAAATAATTGAAAAAGCAGATTTGAGGTGGGGACTCAGGGAAGAGAGGGAAGGGAGGAAAGAGGGAGGGTGGATGGATGGATGGAAGGGAGAAGAGAGGAAAAGGAAATGGAAGAGAGAGGAGAGGGGGAGGAGAGGTGAGAGAAAGAAAAAGAAAGGAAGGAAGGAGGAGAGAGGAGAGGGGAGAAAAAAGGAAAGAAGGAAAGGATGGAAAAGAAAGGAAAGAAGGAAGGAGGAAGGGAAGGAAAGGAAAGGGAAGAATCCAAACATTCAATATAGATGGAAAAGACACAACTTCAGTTCTTTTAAAAGAAAAGGGGTTTTTTTCTCCATTCTCCAACAGGAGAAGAACCTCAGATGTTATTTCACTGCACCTTCAGATTTCTTGGGGTTAAAAATGATGCCCCAGGATTGCACTGGAAGAGACCCTCGAGGCCATCCAGTCCAACCCCTGGCCCAAACTGAGAGGGAAGAGGGCCGCCCCACCAAAAGAGACCCCTCGCAGATTCTGATGTGATCGTGTCCTCTCTTGGGGCTCCGGTCGTAGCTTGTATCATTCTTAGCGGCCAGGTAGCGGAAGCTGCTTTTGGAAGAACCGAGCGCATCTTGACATATAAATAAATGTTTTCATCACTTGTAGAGAAAAAAAAAGAAACAGACCAGATCCACTCACACATCAACAAATTACGGCCCATTAAACTGGAACTACAGTTTGTTCCGACATAATTTGCCCACCGTGTCCCATCTGGTGGAAACAGCACCATGTCTGCGTTTTTCAATCCTAGCTTTAAAAAAAAAACCCCACCAGAAAAATATTCCTCTATATTGTACAGTAGCACAATATATTCTCTTTTTCCTGCCGTTTCGATTCTGGGTTTCCTTTAGGATTTAGCCTTGGAGGGAGGATGGATGGATGGATGGATGGGAGGGAGGGAGGGAGGGAAGGAAGGAAGGAAGGAATTTCCATCCATCTACCATCCTTCCTTCCTTCCTTCCTTCCTTCTTTCCTTTCCTTTCCTTTCCTTCCTTCCTTCCTCTTTCTTTCTCCTTTTCTCTTTGTCTGTCTAGACCAGGGGTAGGGAAGAGTGGGCTGAGAGAGGGCTGTAAAAAGCATTATGAAGCGGTATATAAGTCCAAGGATACTAAAGTGGCATATAAGTCTAGACCAGGGGTAGGCAAAGTTGGCTCTTCTATGACTTGTGGACTTCAACTCCCAATCATGGTAGCTCAGGAATTCTGGGAGTTGAAGTCCACATGTCAAAGAAGAGCCAACTTTGCCTACCCCTGGTCTAGACTTATATGCCACTTTAGTCTCCTTGGACTTATATACCGCTTCACAGTGCTTTTACAGCCCTCTCTAAACAGTTTACAGAATCGGCCTCTTGCCCCCAACAATCTGGGTCCTCATTTTTCCTTCCTTCCTTCCTTCCTTCCTTCCTTCCTTTCTCCCTCCCTCCCTCCCTGCCTCCCCCTTTCTCCTCCCACCCTTCCTTCCTTCCCTTCTTTCCTTCCTTCCTTCCTCCCTTCCTTCCTTCCCCTTTCTCCTCCCACCCTTCCTTCCCTTCCTTCCTTCCTCCCTTCCTTCCTCCCTCCCTCCCTCCCCCTTTCTCCTCCCACCCTTCCTTCCTTCCCTTCTTTCCTTCCTTCCATTCCTTCCTCCCTCCCTGCCTCCCCCTTTCTCCTCCCTCCCTTCCTTCCTTCCCTTCTTTCCTTCCTTCCATTCCTTCCTCCCTCCCTGCCTCCCCCTTTCTCCTCCCACCCTTCCTTCCTTCCCTTCTTTCCTTCCTTCCTTCCTTCCCTTCCTTCCTCCCTCCCTCCCTCCCCCTTTCTCCTCCCACCCTTCCTTCCTTCCTTCCTTCCTTCCTTCCTTCTCTAAACTCAAATGCAGGAAATACGACTTTAGTAACCGAGTAGTTGATGCCTGGAACTGACTACCAGATTCTGTAGTATCATCCCCTAACCCCCAAAACCTTTCCCTTAGACTCTGCACTGTTGACCCCTCCCGATTCCTAAGAGGTCAGTAAGGGCCGTGCATAAGTGCACCAGCGTGCCTTCGGTCCCCTGTCATTATGTTTCTCTCTCGTATCATGTATATAAATATTATGATATCTTTGTAGACCACCAATATGTACATGACAAAACGAATTAAATTAATTAATTAATTAAAAAACCTGCTTTTTTGTAATAATTTACAAGCTTTTCAAGACTAACAAATATCCTCATGCCAGTTTCCAAGATAAGAACCGTAAGCCACTCAGAGATATTTGGTGTAGATGGGTGGCCATGAAAGTTAAATAAATAATAAGGCCGATTTTGCATGGGATAGAACGTAGCCTTGATTCCATCATCTAGCCAATCTTGGCCGATTTCAAGAGCTAAGCAGGGCCAAGCCTGATCAGAACTTGGATGGGGGACATCTACTACCACCAGGAAACTGCAGAGAGTGGGAAGGGGCCAAGATATCTGAAGATGGCACTTCCACTTCCCCCAAATTTCATGCAGGTCCATGAAGCCACCAGGAGTTGAGCTCCCTAAACAATTTAAAATAGTCCTTTTTTTAAAAAAAATTAAAATCAACCATCCATCCTGCATAGGAGCCGTTCTAACAATTAAGAGAAAACGAAAAGCAACCTCCATTATCTTTTGGGGTTTTCAAGGCAAATGAATGTTTTTTTTAAATATATATTTTTTTTAAAAAACTAGAAGGCTGGCACACCGTTAATTAAGCACCAACACCCAGGAATAAATATAACTGGAGTTACCCTTTATCTTTCCTTCAAAACAGGTTTAATATAGCTGGTAAGTGATGCTCGTTCCAAAAAAACTAAGAGAGAGAGAGACTTCGTTCCATTCTCAAGTATGTCAGGATTTTAACACTTTCCTTCCCCTTCCAATTCCAACGCGGCTGAGTGGGTGGTGATGGTGGTGATGGTGGTTTCGCTTGTCTGTTCTTTTGCCCAAATTAATCCCGGTGGGGTTCACCGACGGAGAGAAGGGGACGATGACTCATGGTGCCCAAGACTCGGGGAGACTAACTTGCATTTCGGGGCTGCTTTTTGAAAAGGGGAGAAGGAGAAGAACAAGAGGAGGAGGAGAACAAGAGGAGGAGTAGGGGAATGGGAAAGGAGGAAAGGAGGAAAGGAGAAGGGAGAAGAGGGGAGGGGAGAGAAGAGGAGGAGAGAGGAACATGGGAAGAGACCTTGGAAGTCATCTAGTCTAACCTTCAATCTCTTCTTGAACACCTCCAGTGAGGGAGCACCCACCACTTCAGGTGGCAAGTAGTTCCACCAGTTAATTGTCCACACTGTCAGGAAATTTCTCCTTGGTATTAGGATGCTTGTCTCCTGGATTAAGTTCCATGCATCCATCCATCCATCCATCCCTCCCTCCCTCCCTCCCTCCCTTCCTTCCTTCCTTCCTTCCTTCTACACTCATAGGACTGCAAGGCCTTCTAGTCCAACCCGCTTCTTAGGCAGGAAGCCCTACACCACTTTAGACAAATGGTTATCCAACATCTTAAAAACTTCTGGTGGTTGAGCATTCACAACTTCTGTTCAATGGATTAATTGTTCTAACTGTCAAGAAATTTCTCCTTAGTTCTAAGTTGCTTCTCGACTTGTTTAGTTTCCACCCATTGCTTCTTCTCCTGCCCTCAAGTGCTTTGGAGAATAGTTTGACTCCCTCTTCTTTGTGGCAACCCCTGAGATACTGGAAGGCTGCTATCGTGTCTCCCCTGGTCCTTCTTGTCATTTAACTAGCCAGGCCCAGTTCCTGTGACCGTTCTTCGTATGTTTTAGCCTCCAGTCCCCTGATCCTCTTTGTGGCTCTTCTCTGCCCTCTTTCTAGAGTCTCAACATCCAAGTGTGGCCTTACCAAGGCCTTGTAAAGTGGTATTAACCCTTTGCGTGATCTTGATTCTCTCCCTCTGTGGATACAGCCTGCTGAACTCCTGAAGGACTGTGGGTGGCTTCCAACAGATAAAAACAATTTCTATAATTATTAATATTTAAGAGGTGACTTGATCGAAGTGTATAAAATCATACATAGAAAAGGTGGGTAGAGAAAAATCCTTTTCTCTCTCCCACAATACTAAGACGAGGGGCCCCTCCCTAAAGCTCACAGGTGAGAGAGTGAGGACAAATCAAGGGAAATATTTCTTCTTCACCCAGAGGGTCCTTGGTTTAGGGTCCCCTTCCAGAAGAGGTGGTGACAGCTGTCAGCCTGGAGAGCTTCAAGGCAGGATGAGACAGATTCAGGGATGCCAAAGGTATCATTGGTGGCGTCCATGTGACGTTCTATGTTGGTTGAGGCAGGCAGGGTTCCCTTGGGTCCCATTTGTTGGGGGTCAAGGGAAAGGGAGGGTCTTGCCTTCTTTTTCGGCTCAAGACCCCCATGGACAATTGGGGGGCCACTGAGGGACAGAGAATGCTGGACTCAATGGGCTTTGGCCCCATTCAGCAGGGATCCTGTTTGTTTGTTTGTTTGTTTGTTTGTTTGTTTGTTTGTTTGTTTGTTTGTTTGTTTGTTGATTGATTTGATTTAATTTTTATGCCCCCTTTCTCCTCAGACTCAGGGCGGCTTACAAAATGTTAGCAATCGCCCTTTTCAGCAGAGCCAGCCTATTGCCCCCACAATCTGGGTCCACATTTTACCCATGGAAGGATGGAAGGCCTTGAGCCGGTGATGAGATTTGAACCACTGACCTACAGATCTACAGTCAGCTTCAGTGGCCTGCAGTACTGCACTCTACCTGCTGCGCCACCCCGGCTCTTATGTTCTTATGTCCATGATAGCTTGCATTTTGCACCCGTTGAAGTCTCCGAACGCTTTCCATGGGTAGCCCCATGTAGAGCGCATTGCAGTAGTCAAGTCGGCTTCCTTGCATTAGGAGAATGGAGACTCCGGCTGACAACACAGTTTGAGTTTTGTCCTTCTTTGCTGAAGAATTTGGTGCAAAGTCTGGTCAGGGTATTGTTAAGTCAAGTGGAGCTTCACAAACACACAAACACACTCGCGCAGCACAGCCGACAGACGATGGAAAAATCTGCTCCTTTTGGACTCCACCATTCAAGCTATTTCAATGTAATGGACAAGGTCTTTTTTTTTAACAAGTGTGTGTGTTTGTGTGTGTTTTATTCCCACCCACACACCCCTGCCCCAAGGACAGCTTGTTAAAGGAAAAAAAATCAACCCTCAAATGCTACAATAATAAAAAAAAATGTTCAACTTCTCAAGTCCCATTATATAATAAGAGGCACAAAAGTGCAATTAATTTTTCCTATTTTCAAACCTCGCATTTTCATTCCAGATACAATTATTATCTCTCTTCCTCTCTTGTACCTACAGAGTCAGAACCACAAACAAGATTTTTTTTTCCAAAGATTCCCTGGATTTTATTCTTCTTAAAGCCTGCAAGGAAGGAAGGAAGAATGGAAAGGAGGGAGGGAGGGTGGAAGGAGAAAGGGGAAAGAAGAACAGAAGGATGGATCAAAGGAAGGAAGGAAGGAAGGAAGGAAGGAGAAAGAGGAAGTAGGGTGGGAGGGTGGGAGGAGAAAGGGAAAGGAAAGAAGGAAGGAAGGATGGAAGGACGGAGAGAGAGGAAGGAAGGAAAGGAGGGAGTGTGGAAGGAGAAAGAGGACGGAAGAACAGAAGGATGGATGGAAGGAAGGAAGGAGAAAGAGGAAGGAAGGAAGGAAGGAAAGGAAGGGTGGGAGGAGAAAGGGGAAGGAAGGAAGAAATGAAGGTGAAAGGAGGAAGGAAGGAAGAGAGGAAGGAAGGAAAGGAGGGAGTGTGGAAGGAGAAAGAGGACGGAAGAACAGAAGGATGGATGGAGAAGGAAGGAAGGAAGGAGAAAGAGGAAGGAAGGAAGGAAGGAGAAGGAAAGGAAGGGTGGGAGGGAGGAAAGGGGAAGGAAGGAAGAAATGAAGGTGAAAGGAGGAAGGAAGGAAGAGAGGAAGGAAGGAAAGGAGGGAGGATGAGAGGAGAAAGATAGGAAGAAAGGAAAAGAGAAAGGGAAGGAAGGAAGGAGGGAAGGAAAGAAGGAAGGAGACAGAGAGGAAGGAAAAGGTGGGAGTCTGAGAGGAGAAAGATAGGAAGAAAAGAAAGGAGAAAGGGGAAGGAAGGAAAGAGGGAAGGAAAGGAGGGAGGGAGGAGAAGGAAGGAGAAAGAGAGGAAGGAAGGACCTGAGGGAGGGTGGGACGAGAAAGGGGAAGGAAGGAAGGAAGGAAGGAAGGAGGGAGGGAGGGAGGGAGGGAGGGAGAGAGAGAGATGCCATTTGCAAAACGAAGAGAGAAAAAATATCCTTACCCTCTGCTTCTCCTGCCCGGTAAGGGTTGTATTTTGGCTTGGGAGCGACCACCGGAGCAAACTTTTTGGGGGTCTGCTGAGTTGAAACCGAAATGCTCGGGGTCCCAAAAGTGTGGGTGGTCTCCATCCTTGCGGTGACGTGCCCTACCGGTTCACTGGGGTTCTTGGGGGGCAGCCACGCAGGGCCGAGACATCGCTCCGTTCCTACAGAGGAAAAAAAAAGCAATGCTGCTTAATTTTGCTTTTAAAAAAAATTCTTTACGGATCATCTTTGTCCCCAAATTTCCTTGGCTAACCGGGATAGTTGTTAGGCGAGCCATGGATGGACTTCCAACCGACAGAATGGGAATCAATCAATCAATCGGTCAATCCATGGATGGATGGATGGATGGATGGATGGGAAGGATCGATCAATCAATCGCAAACAGCCATAGTCCGTGGAGTCCGTCACCCAACATGATGGCAATATGAATTTGGGCCCTAGCAAGTATGTATTAGTACTCCATATGTAACAGTTGGATGGGCAATATATAAACAAGCTAAGAATAATGCTTAATTGTATTGTAGTACCATAGCTTTATGAGGTAGTGTTGCAAATGGCCATCAGAGGGCGCCAAAAAGCATGATTCTCTCTCTGCTCTCTCTGTTCTTTCTGCTGACTCACTGTGACTGATGTAGTAAACTCTGTGTTAATTTGATGGATTTGTAAGCTGTTGTGTATGTCTGATACGCAAGACAAAGACAGGCTTGTAATATTATTATTGTATTGAGAGATATTGACTGTTTAACTTGACTGTGCTATTTCTAAAGTAAACACCATTTTATATACTTTAATGTATCTGTCTTGTATACATTAAATAATTACTCATATCTCCTGGATATCTGCTGGAATCCCACGTTTTCCTCTGTGCATGTCATTGATAACACAAGGATCATTCTGCACACTCCTTAACACTAGTACTATGTACAGGACAATTGTGTTGGCAATACAGTGATCCCTCGAGTATCGCGAGGGTTACGTTCCAAGACCCCTCGCGATACTCGATTTTTCGCGATATAGTGGTGCGGAAGTAAAAACACCATCTGCGCATGCGCACCCTTTTTCCATGGCCGCGCATGCGCAGATGGTGGAGTTTGCGTGGGCGGCGGGGAAGACCCAGGGAAGGTTTCTTCAGCCGCCCAGCAGCTGATCTGCTCGGCAGCGCCGCAGCAGCGAGGAGCCGAAGATCGGGGTTTCCCCGCCGCCCACGCAAAGGGGAAACCCCGATCTTCGGCTCCTCGCTGCTGCGGCGCTGCCGAGCAGATCAGCTGCTGGGCGGCCGAAGAAACCTTCCCTGGGTCTTCCCCGCCGCCCACGCAAAGGGGAAACCCCGATCTTTGGCTCCTCGCTGCTGCCCGCCCGCCGCTCGCCCACCCGCCCGCCGCCCCGCCCGCCGTTCGAGAGCAAGAGGGGGAGAGATAGAGAAAGAGAGAGAAGGAAAGAAAGAGATGAGAGAGGAAGGAAGAGAGTGTGAGAGAGGAAGAAGCAAGATAGAGAAAGAGAGAGAGAAAGAAAGATGAGAAAGGAAGAGAGTGATGTCATCGGGTGGGAAAAATCGCGATATAGTGTTTCGCGAAGATCGAGATCGCGAAAATCGAGGGATCACTGTAAATATAAACAAGCTAACAGTGAATGCTTGTGTTTACTGAAGTATTATAGCTTTAAGAAGTAGTGTTACCAATGGCCATAAGAGGGCGCCAGAAAGCATGATTCTCTCTCTCTCTGCACTCTCTGTTCTTTCTGCTGATTCACTGCGACTGATGTAGTAAGCTCTGTGTTAGTTTGATGGATTTGGAAGCTGTAATGTATGTCTGATATGTAAGAAAAAGTCAGGTTTGTAATATTATTATATTCTAGATAGAACAGGTCACTAAATAAATGGACTACTGTACATATTTTAACCAGCCCATACCCTCTCTTTAGAGGGGCCAAACCCCCAAATTGTGGAAAAAAACACCGCCTGTTGTGCAAAATGCTGTTCCCTTCTAGAGAAAACCTGGATTGCAGAGAGCAAGAATGAAATTTCCAGATCTCCCCGGGCCGAAAAATGCAGTTTTTATTTCTGAGACATGATTTATTTATTTGTCAAACAATTATAGGGTGATAATTTGTACATATTGTTGTGGTTAGCCCTGGCCCAGCTCCTGCCCCAAGGATTGTGGATGTGGGGGAGACATGCACATGCTGCAGGCCTGTTTTGCCCCCGGTGGAATCTGCTGATGAAGGCTCCTCTGACCAAGAAGACATGAGTGACAGGGAGGAGGAGAGTGTGGCAGACAGCTCAGAAGGAGATCAATTATCTAGCTCCTCCTTGGATTCGGAACAAGAGTTAATGATACAGCCACACATGCGGAGAGCGATGCATAGGCAACAACTGAGAGATTACTATCAAAGAAAATGAGGCCACCTGTGGTTGGGTGGGGCTGTGGTCATTAGTGAGGCTGCTATAAAGAGCAGCCTGTGGGTTTGGCCATTGTGGAGGATTATCTGATCGTTGTGTTTCGTGACTGCTTTACTGACTTTGACCTTTTGTGTGCTGATTTTTCCCCACTTTGAAACTAAACTAGAGCAAAGTGTGTGTCACTTTGTGAAAGAAGGACTGTGAATTGCCTCCCAGCTGCAAGCTAAGTATCACAGAACCTGATAAGGGACTTGTACAAATTACCAGTTTGTTTGGAGACCAGTGCTCTTTGCTATCCAAAAGAGGGCTTGGTTTAAGTGAATTTTCATTATAAAGAACATTGTCTTGAATTTTCAAACGTGTGTGTGTCTAAAATTTGTACCTGTTAATTTTTGGGAGGATTCTACCAGAGAGCCCGACAAACACATATAAAACATTAGATAAGTAATGATAAAAAGTAGACAATAGGACAGGGACGGTAGGCAACAATGGTGCGCTTATGCACGCCCCTACAGACCTCTTAGAAAGGAGGAGAGATCAATTGGTAGATAGTCTAAGGTTAAAGGTTTTGGGGTTAGGAGTAGAAACCACAGAAACAGGTAGTGCATTCAGGCGTTGCTGAAGTCGTAATTTTTTGCAGTCAAGTTCAGAGCAGTGACATTTAGTTTAAATCGATTTCGTGCTCGTGTGTTGTTGCGGTTGAAGGTGAATTAGTCACGTTAACAGTAGGCTAGGCATTTTGGTATATGATTTTATGGATGTGTATTTATGATAGATAAGGGACTCTATGTTTGTTCCCCAGAGGAAGGAAAACTGGCTGAGACGAAGAAGGGATAAAGCTGTAGTAAGAGAGGCCGCTGATTCTGCAAACCATTAGCAACCTGCTTTTATCGGCAGCGACTACAATTACCATCAATTGTCGGCAGCTTTTCAGACGAAGAGGAGGAGGAATTTGACACATTGTCAAAAAGGGGAGGTGGGAAAAAGAGAGAATTTCCTATGATCCGAGGGAAAATCGACAGGCTGCAAATAAAAGGGATTCGGACACATTACATTGTTGTATTTGGGGCTGGAAAGCAGGAAAGAAAATGTTATTTATTCTGCGGAGCGCAGGTAGTAGATTATAATAATAATAACAATAATAACAACAGCGTGGGAAGGGACCTTGGAGGTCTTCTAGTCCAACCCCCTGCTTAGGCAGCTAAACTTACATCATTTTAGACAGATGGTTATCCAACATCTTAGAAACATAGAAGACTGACGGCAGAAAAAGACCTCCTGGTCCATCTCGTCTGCCCTTATCTATTTTTCTGTATTTTATCTTAGGATGGATATATGTTTATCCCAGGCATGTTTAAATTCAGTTACTGTGGATTTATCTACCACATCTGCTGGAAGTTGTTCCAAGGATCTACTACTCTTTCAGTAAAATAATATTTTCTCATGTTGCTTTTGATCTTTCCCCCAACTAACTTCAGATTGTGTCCCCTTGTTCTTGTGTTCACTTTCCTATTAAAAACACTTCCCTCCTGGACCTTATTTAACCCTTTAACATATTTAAATGTTTCGATCATATCCCCCTTTTCCTCTGTCCTCCAGGACTCTACAGATGGAGTTCATGAAGTCTTTCCTGATATGTTTTATGCTTAAGACCTTCCACCATTCTTGTAGCCCGTCTTTGGACCCCTTCAATTTTGTCAATATCTTTTTGTAGGTGAGGTCTCCAGAACTGGACACAGTATTCCAATGGGGTCTCACCAGCACTCTATATAGCGGATCATAATCTCCCTCTTCCTGCTTGTTATACCTCTAGCTATGCAGCCAAGCATCCTACATCTTCCTAAAAACTTCCAGTGTTGGAGCATTCACAACTTCTGGAGGCAAGTTGTTCCACTGGTTAATTGTTTTAACTGTCAGGAAAATTATAGAATTATAGCCTGACAGTTAGAACAATTAGCCAATGGAACAGCTTGCTACCAGACCTTGTGAATGCTCCAACACTAGAAGTTTTTAAGATGTTGATAACATCTGTCTGAAGTGGTGTAAGGTTTACTGCCTAAGCAGGGGGTTAGACTAGAAGACCTCCAAGGTCCCTTCCAACTCTGTTATTCTATTCTATTTCTGCATTCTATTCTATTCTATTCTGTTCTATTCCATTTCTATTCTATTCTATTCCAACTTAATATTCTATTCTCTGCCGAGATTTCCTTTCGAAACTCTGATTTACTCCACACTGAGACGCGTGAATTACCCCACCTTGCAAATCAATAGTAAATACATTTTCCACTGATCTGTACGTGATGCTTGGGAGAGGCCGTGTTTTCCCCCCTTAGCCCTGTACAGATGGCTTCATTTTTTTCCTCTTTGGATCCTCTGCCGATTCTGCAAAATAACCAATGTTTCCTTCTTGCATCGGCAAACGAGAGGCCTGGCGCCATGACAGCCAACGCCGCCAGATGAAGCTTTGCTTACAGGAGCTCATGGAAACCCAGTTATATTTATAAATGTTCCGGTTCTCTCCTCTCCACTCGCTAGTAAAACAAGGAACAGCAACAGGGAGGGGGGGGAAAAGAGGGATGGAGATGAAGCGACCATCTGTTGGTTGCAACTGGTTGGAGGAGCGAAAGTCAGCTAAGGATCACCGTCAACCGAGAGAGAGAGATGACCATTGGGAAGGGACCTTGGAGGTCATCTAGTCCAACCCGCCACACCAGCAGGGGATCCTACATCATTTCTGATAGATGGCAGTCCAGTCCCCTCTTGAAAGTAACAAGGTCCCCACAACTTCTGAATAACAGAATAATAACAGAAACAATAGAGTTGGAAGGGACCTTGGAGGTCATCTGGTCTAACCCCCAACCCAAGCAGGAGATAAAGAGGAAATAAGGGAAGGAGGGAGGAGATGGGAATGAAAAGAATGGAAGGAGAGGAAGGGAGAAAGGAAGGAAGGCAGGGAGGGAGGGAGGGATAGAATAGATTTTTTTTATTGGCCAAGTGTGATTGGACACACAAGGGATTTGTCTTTGGTGCAGATGCTCTCAGTGGACATAAAAGAAAAAGAGACATTTGTCAAGAATCATGTGGTGCAACACTTAACGATTGTCACAGGGGTCAAATAAGCAATGAAGAAACAATCAATATTAATAAAAATCTTAGGATACAAGCAACAGGTTACAGTCCTACAGTCCTAAGTGGGAGGAAAAGGGTGATAGGAATGATGAGAAAAACTAGTAGAAATAGAAGTGCAGACTTAGTAAAAAGTCTGACAGTGTTGAGGGAATTATTTGTTTAGAGGAAGGAAGGAAGGAAGGAAGGAAGGAAGGAAGGAAGGAAGGAAGGAAGGAAGGAAGGAAGGAAGGAAGGAAAGGCAATGTGTGGCAACTGCTCAGAGAAAGTTGAACCTAGAAACAAAAGAGAAATTTTCTGGCAGTGGGGACCATTAACCAGTGGAACAGCTTGTCGCTAGAAGTTGTGGGTTTCTCCAACACTGGAGGTTTTCAAGAAGGGGTTGGAGAGCCACTTATCCAGAATGATAAATGGTTTCCTGTTGAAGCAGGGGTTGGACTAGAAGATCTCTAAGGTCCTTCCAGCTCTAGAACTCTCCGACTCCAATGACAAGAAAGTCTTGATTTCCAATTCTCTTCAGCCGCGGCACAGGGGCTTGTTGGAGACGGGACTCTCCTCCACTTGGTGACAATGAAGCAGGGCCCCCCCGAGTGCCACCTGTCGGAGAGGATGGAGCAC
The DNA here is from genome assembly GCF_031021105.1 of Erythrolamprus reginae. Lineage (NCBI taxonomy): Eukaryota > Metazoa > Chordata > Lepidosauria > Squamata > Dipsadidae > Erythrolamprus > Erythrolamprus reginae. The sequence continues at coordinate 117,199,576 of NC_091954.1, read as the reverse complement.
GTGGCCTCCAAAGCCCCTTCAAACACCCACGGCGTCATTTTTTAAAAGAAACCAATAAATAAAAAACCAAAAAACCGCAGAGAACAACTTCTCACCCAGCAGCTTGTTGGAGCTTCCAGGATTTCAGTCCAGGAAAAGTCCCCCCCCCCCACCCCCTACTCAGTCCTTGCAACTGTTTCTAAGACATGGTTTCATTCTGCTTGTAGTTCTTCCGTTTGGGAGGGAAACAGAAGTTGCCAAAGTGGGAAGAAGCCCGGATGCCAAGCCGGTGCAGAAGTCCTCATTTGGGAAAGGGGTCAGCCCCAGCGCTGTGACTTTGGGGAAATGGTCAGGGGTGACCGATGGAAGCCTAGAACTCAAAGGCAACTCCAGGGAGTATAGGGCAGGTCCCCTGTCCTATAGTCTCCCCTATACCTCATTTATCTCCTCTTCTGTCCCTATATCTTTTCTGCTATTCTCCCAGTTATATTTTTATTACTATATTGTCTCTTCTATTCTTTCTTTAATGCATTCTACTCCAGTATATCCTCTATAACCTTCATTGTGTATTATTGTGTATTGGACAAAACAAACAAGCAAACATTTAATCCTGGTGGTCTCCCATCCTGGTTTTAACTGGCCCAACTCCGCTTGGATCTTCGGATCCGCCAGCTGAGCCAGGGACCCCCAGTTCATGCAGGAAGTAGGTTTCCCCTCTAGGAGGAAAAGTAAATGGGCCTTGCATTTTTTTGGGTGGGACAGTAGGGAAATGACAAGGGAAGGAAGTGGGAGGAAAAGAAGGAAAGGAAAGAAGAAAAAGAAAGGAAAGAAAAGGAGGAAAGGAGAGGGAAGGAAAGGGAAATGAAGGTAAGGAAAGGGAAAGAAAGAAAGAGAGGGAGAAAGAAAGAAAGAAAGAGGGAGGGAGGAAAGGAAAGGAAACAAAGAAATGAAAGGAGAGAAAGGGAAGGAGAAAGGAAGGAAGGAAGGAAAGGAGGGGGGGAGGAAAGAAAGAAAGAAAGAAAGAAAGAAAGAAAAGAAGGAAGGAAGGAAAGGAAAAAAGGAAAGGAAAGAAGGGAAAGGGAAGGAGGAAGGGAAGGGAAAGGAAGGGAAGGAAAGGAAAGGAAAGGAGAGCGGAGGGAAGGGCAGGAAGTGGGAGGAAAGAAAGGAAAGGGAAAAGGAAGGAAGGAAGGAAGGAAGAAAGGAGGAAAAGAAAGCCAGAGAGCCTCCTGCCACCCACCCAGGAGAAAGGAGAAGCTGTCATGTCAAACCAGAGGAGAAGCCAAACGGGAGTGGAGTGACACTTCATATTTTTATAGCTGACATTCTGAGTCATGACTACAAATAGCAACTCAGGCTCAATATTGTGACAGAACGGGGGGGGGGGGAGCCTGGGGGGGGCACTTTTCTTTGCATGGCTTCAGATTCTCCTATGGTGGTGGGGGGGGGTTGGTTAAACTAGCCACAGATGGCAAAAGGGACAGATGGACGGAGGGGGGGACTCAGGCAGGAGCCCCCCAGGGAAGATCTGGGGAAGGGGGCGGGGGGGTGCAAGTGGGCCCAACAGCCGCTCTCCAAGAACTTGGAAACTGCCCCCCCTTCCAAACTATTTCCAAACCTCCTTCAATGGGAAGATGGGCAGGTGGGGGTTCAGAGGATTTCAGGAGGGGGCCCCCAACTTACGACCACTGGGGCAGTCAGCATTGAAGAATGGAAGGGAGGGACCTAGGACGGGTTCTTGCAGGAGGGAGGGAGGGAGGAGGTGGAAAGAAAGGAAGGGAGGGAGGAACAAAAGGAAGGAAGGAGGCAAGAAATAAAGAACAAAAGAAAGGAGGGAGGGAGGTGAAGGAAGGAAAGGAAGGAAGTAGGGAGGCAAGAAGAAGGTAGAGAGGGAGGGAGGAGGTGGAAAAGAAGGAAGGGAGGGAGGGAGGAAAGAAGGAATGAAAGGAAGGAAGGAGGCAAGAAGAAAAGGAGAAAAGAAGGGAGGGAGGAGGTGGAAAGGCAGGCAGGAAGGCAGGAAGGAAGGAAGGGAAACAAGCTAGACTGGGGGGGATCCTCACAGCTTATGGGGGTCTCAAACCCTGTGGGGCAGCTGTGGCTCGAAGGGCCTTTGCCCAGCTGTCTCCAGAGCCCCCTGCGGTCATTTCCTGGGCCTTGAGATCTTCTTTGGGGTCACTCTTATGCTGGTCCCCCCCCCCGTATTGACTACTGCTATATGCGCTCCCTGGGGCTCCCCTTGAAGGCCCTCCATTTGCCCCAGGAACCTCTCAGCCCCATCTCGGATGGGGTGGGCTAGTTGCACACCAGAAGTTGACTTTGTTGATTTTTTGAATGCTTTCATGTTTTCATCTCTTTTGATATGATTTTATAGGTGATTTTAACTTTGGATTGGGAGCGAAGCAGAGCTGATTAGAAGATGATAGTTTCCTTTCTTTCTTTCTTTCTTCCTTTCTTTCTTCCTTCCTCTTTTCTTTCTTTTTTTCTCTTTCTTTTTCTCTCCCCTTCTCTCCCTATCTCTTCCCTTATCCCCTCTTTTCTTTACTCCTTTCTTTCTTTCTTCCTTTCTTTTTCTTTTCTTTTCTTTCTTTTTTTCTCTTTCTTTTTCTCTCACTTTCTCTCCCCTTCTCTCCCTTTCTCTTCCTTTATCACCTCTTTTCCTTACTCCTTTCTTTCTTTCTTCCTTTCTTTTTCTTTTCTTTCTCTTTCTTTTTTTCTCTTTCTTTTTCTCTCACTTTCTCTCCCCTTCTCTCCCTTTCTCTTCCTTTATCACCTCTTTTCCTTACTCCTTTCTTTCTTCCTTCCTTTCTTTTTCATTTCTTTTTCTTTCTTTTTTTCTCTTTCTTTTTCTCTCACTTTCTCTCCCCTTCTCTCCCTTTCTCTTCCTTTATCACCTCTTTTCCTTACTCCTTTCTTTCTTTCTTCCTTCCTTTCTTTTTCTTTCTTTCTCTTTCTTTTTTTCTCTTTCTTTTTCTCTCACTTTCTCTCCCCTTCTCTCCCTCTCTTCCTTTATCGCCTCTTTTCCTTACTCCTTTCTTTCTTTCTTCCTTCCTTTCTTTTTCTTTTCTTTTTCTTTCTTTTTTTCTCTTTCTTTTTCTCTCACTTTCTCTCCCCTTCTCTCCCTCTCTTCCTTTATCGCCTCTTTTCCTTACTCCTTTCTTTCTTTCTTTCTTCCTTCCTTTCTTTTTCTTTCTTTCTCTTTCTTTTTTTCTCTTTCTTTTTCTCTCCCCTTCTCTCCCTTTCTCTTCCTTTATCACCTCTTTTCCTTACTCCTTTCTTTCTTTCTTCCTTTCTTTTTCTTTTCTTTCTTTTCTTTCTTTTTATCTCGCTTTCTCTCCCCTTCTCTCCCTTTCTCTTCCTTTATCACCTCTTTTCCTTACTCCTTTCTTCCTTCCTTCCTTTCTTTTTCTTTTCTTTCTTTTTTTCTCTTTCTTTTTATCTCGCTTTCTCTCCCCTTCTCTCCCTTTCTCTTCCTTTATCGCCTCTTTTCCTTACTCCTTTCTTTCTTCCTTCCTTCCTTTCTTTTTCTTTTCTTTCTTTTTTTTCTCTTTCTTTTTATCTCGCTTTCTCTCCCCTTCTCTCCCTCTCTTCCTTTATCGCCTCTTTTCCTTACTCCTTCCTTTCTTTCTTCCTTCCTTTCTTTTTCTTTTCTTTCTCTTTCTTTTTCTCTCACTTTCTCTCCCCTTCTCTCCCTATCTCTTCCTTTATCGCCTCTTTTCCTTACTCCTTTCTTTCTTTCTTTCTTTCTTCTTTCCTTCCTTCCTTCCTTCCTTTCTCTCCCTATCCTTTAATTCCTTCTATTACCCTTTCTTGATTTCTTTTCTTCCTACCTTCCTTCTTTGTTTTCTTCCTTCTTTCTCTCCCCTCTCTCTCTCCCTCCCTCCCCTCTTTCCTTTTCTTCTTGCCTCCCTCCCTCCTTCCTTTCCTTCCTTCCTTCTCTATTTCCTTCCTTGTTTCTCTCTCTCTTTTCTTTCTCCTTCCTCCCTATTTTGGGCCCACCAAACGGGCCCAAGCAAAGCCACGTGTGCCCACCCGCCCGCCTGGCAAGGACTGCTGGGGAAAAAGCCCCCCACTGAAGACGGGCTTGCGGGAATCTTCCTTCCCCGCCTGGCACCTCGGGGAGTCTCGCAGGGAGCCGAGAGAGAGTCGCCACGGCGGTCTAGCCGAAGCCCCCCCCCCAAGCAGCCTGGCATCCCCGCCTTAATTGGTCGGCACCCCAATATGTTTTCCTGAAAGGGCCCATATGCTTCCCCACCGCTCCCCATATGCTCTCGGAAGGAAGGGAGGGAAATATTTGCCTTAGTCACGCACGACGCCCGTGTCTTTGTGTGTTGGTGTGTCTTTGGATTTGTGTGTCTCTGTGTGCCAGGAGCCCCATATGGGGAGGGGAGGGTTCGGAGGGGGCTTGGCACCTTCTCTCGCCTTCTCTCCTCTTCTCTCCCTATCTTTCCCTTTCTCTTCTCTTTCCCTTTCTCTCTTTCCCTTCCTTTCTTCATTCTTTCTTCCCCTTTTTCTCTATTTCTTTTTTTCTTCCTATTTTCCTTCTTTCTTTCCTCCCAAGTTTCTCTCTCCCCCCACTCCTTTCTTTCTTTCTCCTTCCTTCTATCCTTCCCTCCCTCCTCCCTGTTTTCCTTCCCTCCATCCCTTTCTCCTTCCTTCCTTCCTTGCCTGTCTTCCTTCCTAATTTCCTTCTTTCTTTCCTTCCTTATTTCTCTCTCTTTCCCCACTCCTTCCTTCTTCCCTCCATCCCTTCCTTCCCTCCATCCCTCCTTTCTCCTTCCTTCCTTCCTTTCTTTCCTTTGCCCCTTCCTTAGCTCTCTTTTTCTTTCCCCCCCCCCTTTTCCCCATCCAATTATAAAATTTATCAGCGGTTAATAAATTCTTCCTCATATCTATTTTTTAATCTTTTAGTAAGACCTGCGGGGCCGCCTTCTGCCGCACGAATCCCAGCGGCCAATCAGCTCCCACAGATCCAATAGCAAATAGTATCGTACGCCAGTAGAACGATATTGAAAAAGTTTATATGAAAGTTTTCCAGGTGATAAAATAAAGGAGGCAGCATATTGTTGGATGATAAATGCCTGGGATAAACATAGATCCACCCTAAGATAAAATGCAGGAAATAGTATAAGGGCAGACGAGATGGACCAGGAGGCCTTTTTTCTGCCGTCAGACTTCTATGTTTCTATGAATATAAATATAAATTCATTGTATTGTATTGAAGATTGAAGGTATATGATATTGCACTGTTTAAAATTGGAGAAAGCAATAAAAAAACTTTTACCCTGAAAAAAAGAAAAGAAAAAGTTGACTTATGACTGTTTTTCACACTTAACAGCCATCGCAACATCCTCAGGGAAACATGATCAAAATGTCAAACGCTTGTCAACCCGATTCATATTGATGACCATCACTGTGTTCTGGAGTCACGCCACCCCCGGCCTCCTCTTTTTGAGACCAGCAAAGTCCATGGCGGGAAACCTGATTCGCTTAACGTCCGTGTCTCTTGCTTAACACCGGCACCAATTCGCTTCCCCAACGGCGGCAGGGAGAGGTCATAAAATGGAGCAAAAAACTCCCTTAACTGCTGATTTCACTTAACGACGGAAATGCTGGGCCTGCAAACACTGTTGTGGATGTAAGTCGAGGACAAGTCCCTGAAAAAGGGGGACCTTCATACAAACACACACAAAACACACACAATTTCGGGAAAGTGAAGGGGTGGAAGAAATCCGAGGTCCGCGGAGAGGGGCGGCATACAAATCTAAATAATAAATAAATAAATAAATAATAATAAAATCAGACAGGAGAGAAAATGCAGGAAAAATGAAAACAGGATTTTACTGAATTTTCCAGCCCTTTTGTTTGTTCCGTCCGTCTCGAGTGGGCAATTAGCATCCGAGCCCTCGATCGGCGTCTCCCGGGCAACTGGGAAGCGAGGGGGGGAGGCTTCGAACCGAATCCAGGCCCCCAAACACCCAGCCCACCACTCCAAAATGGCCTTTAATAGCACCTGACAAAAGACTTGGGTGGTAAACAAAGTCCTTCCAGCCGTCTTGCGAAGGAAGGAAGGAAGGAAGGAAGGAAGGAGGGAGGGAGGGAAGGAAGGGAGGGGGAGGAGGAAGGCAAGAAGAAACGAATGAATGAATGAATGAATGAATGAATGCGAGGGAGGGGAGGGTGGAAGGAAGGAAGGAAAGGAGGGAGGGAGGCAAGAAGAAAAGAAGGAAGGGAGGGAGTGGAAAGGAAGGAAGGAAGGAGGGGGAAGGAAAGGAGGGAGGGAAAGAAACGAAAGGAGGGAGGGAGGCAAGAAGAAAAGAATGAATGAATGAATGAATGATGGAGGGAGGGAGGGTGGAAGGAAGGAAGGAAAGGAGGGAGGCGAGGCAAGAAGAAAAGAAGGAAGGGAGGGGAGTGGAAAGGAAGGAAGGAAGGAGGGGGAAGGAAAGGAGGGAGGAAAGAAACGAAAGGAGGGAGGGAGGCAAGAAGAAAAGAATGAATGAATGAATGGAAGGAGGGAGAGAGGGAGGGAGGAAGGAAGGGAAGGAAGGAGGGAGGCAAGAATGAATGATTGAATGAATGGAGGAAGAAGGAAGGAAGGAAGGATGATGTATTTCTGAAATATTTCTAAGATATTTCAAATCAGGAATCGACAGGACTTGTTGTTTTGCACAATTTTGGCTCCCAAAGATGGAGCGTGCCTTCCTTAATTGGTTGCACATTCGCACAACCCATTAACCTGGATCGATTAAAAGCAGAGCTGTTCTCCCTTTCGCAGCCGGCTAAGTCTTGAGGGGCGCTCAGCACGGGGCAGAAACGCAGCCTTGCGTGGTGGTCTCATTAGTCCTTTATTTCCTGGTTCCTCTATTCGTCCGTCCGTTCAACGCAGCCCACGTCAACCAACCAACACTCGGCTATTGAAGGCGTTAAAAAGCGAACGCCGGGATTAAGGCCAGGACCCAGGATCTCGAGTCAACAGCCATCAAGGCAGACAAACAAGCTCAACAGCAAACCACAATCGTCAATTGGTGTTGAACAACCCATCAACGCTGAATAGGAGGAGGATATAAACAAAGAGCAAAAACCCCCTCTTGCTTGATGATGTTACCCAGTTGGGTTATGAAACGTCTGCAGGAAAACAGCCAAGCCCCCACAGTCCTTCCTCCTCTCCTCCTCCTCTTCTTCCTCATTTCTCCTCCTCCTCTTCCTCTTCTACCATCATTTCCTCCTTTTCCTCCTCCTTTTCCTCCTCTTCCTCTTTTCCCCCCTCCTTTTCCTCTTCCTCTTATTCCCCCTCCTTTTCCTCCTCCTCCTCTTCCTCTGCTACCTTCATTTCCTCCTTTTCCTCCTCCTTTTCCTCCTTCTCTTCCTCCTCCTCCTCCTCCTTTTCCTCCTCTTCCTCTCCCCACCCTCCTTTTCCTCTTCCTCTTATTCCCCCTCCGTTTCCTCCTCCTCCTCTTCCTCCTCCTCCCTTCCCTCCTTCCTTCCTTCCTTCCTTCCTTCCTCTTCCTCCACAAATCCCACTCCCTTTAGTTTGGTCTTGAAACGTCTACAAGGAAAGCACCAAGTTCAGCATGAACCCAAGGATGCCCGTCCTCTTCCTCTTCTCCTCCTCCTCTTCCTTCTTTCCACAAACCCCACTCTCTTCTAGCACTGATGGAATTACATCGTTGGGTCATGAAACGTCTGCAGCAACATTCAGAAAAGCACCAAAGACACACACACACACACGTCCCCATGTTAGCTGGCTCAGGAATTCTGGGAATTGAAGTCCACAGTCATAAGGCCCCCTTGCTCTCACCCCTGCCCCGAAAGAGAGGGAACGGGTACAACTCACAACCACCAGGGGGCAGAACCCTTTCTGTTGCTAAGTGAGACATTTCCAGAGTGAATTTTGCCCCATTTCTATCCATGGTTGTTAAGTGAAGCACAGTTTGCCACTCAACTTTGCCTCTCACAGAAGAGGATCATGTAACCTCGAGACATGACAACCGTTGTTAAGCACACACCAGTTGCCAAAGCCTCTGTTTTGATTTGGATCACTCTACTCTGCAATGGTCGCTAAGGGCGAAAAGCGATCGCAGGTCCCTTTTTCCCCCCAGCGCCACTGTCGCTTCGAGCAGTCACTAAACAAACAGTCATAAGTCGAGGACCACCCGTAGCAGCCTTGCTGATGACTCTAAAGTGTGCAATAGGGTTGATATTCCTGGAGACGTCTGTAATATGGCAAATGATTTAGCTTTACTAGATAAGTGGTCAAAGCAATGGAAACTGCAGTTTAATGTTTCCAAATGTAAAATAATGCATTTTACCAAAAGGAATCCTCAATCTGAGTCTTGTATTGGCAGTTCTGTGCTAGCAAAAACTTCAGAAGAGAAGGATTTAGGGGTCGTGATTTCTGACAGTCTCAGAATGGGTGAGCAGTGTGGTCAGGCGGTAGGATGCTTGGCTGCATAGCTAGAGGTATAACAAGCAGGAAGAGGGAGATTGTGATTCCGTTGTATAGAGCGCTGGTGGAGACCTCATTTGGAATAATACTGTGTCCAGGTTCTGGAGACCTCACCTACAAAAAGAGATGGATCAAATTGAACGGGTCCAAAGACGGGCTACAAGAATGGTGGAAGGTCTTAAGCATCAAACTTACAGGAAAGACTCAATCTGTCTAGTCTGGAGGAAAGAAGGAAAAGGGGGGGACACGATTGAAATATTTAAATATGTCAAAGGGTTAAATAAGGTCCAGGAGGGGAAGTGTTTTTAATGGGAAAGTGAACACAAGAACAAGGGGGCACAATCTGAGGTGAGTTGGGGGAAAGATCAGAAGCCACCTGAGAAAATATTATTTGACTGAAAGAGGAGTAGATGCTTGGAACAAACTTCCAGCAGATGTGGTTGGTAAATCCACAGCCACTGAATGTAAACATGCCTGGGATGAACATAGATCCATCCTAAGATAATAGTCTAAGAAATAGTAGAAGGGCAAAGAGAGATGGACCAGGAGGTCTTTTCCTGCCGTCAATCTTCTATGTTTCTATATTTCTATCTCCCCCACCCCAAAGGCTGAATTGGAGGGGGTGGAGGTTGTCTTTGCAGAGAAACGGGGGACATAAGACCCTGGTGGGTGGGTGGGTCTCTCATCGGCACCCCTTCCCCTCCTCCCTGCAGTGAGGCCAATTTCCCAACTCCTCTCTGTCTCTCCAACAAATGTGCCATGCACCCCTTGTTCCGTGTCTAAATATACTCCAGTTGCCACGGCAACCGAGGGGGAGAGTGATGCTTCTCACGCACATCCCTGCATCCCCCTAATTGTCAGCCCTCGGAGGACTGACTCAGGCGAGGGACGCCGGCGGGAGACGTCTCACTGCCATGGTTACCACTGGCGTCCAGACGCAGGGTGGTGTCGGCGTCGTCGGAGGGGCAACGAGGGAGCAAGTGGGCGCGGCGCAGGGTGGGATACGGGCAGGTGGGGCAGAATTTGGACCACTTGGGAAGAAGGAGCTGGGGGGAGTCGCGCCAGAGGAGTGGGACACCCGCAGAGGGTCCCAAAGGAAAATCTCTGATGACCCAATGAGGTAATGTCATCAGTACTGGAAGGGAGTGGGCTTTGTGGAAAGAAGGAAGAGCAGGAGGAGGAGGAAGAGGAAGACGAGGAGGAAGAGGAGGAGGAAGAGGAGGAGGAAGAGGAGCAGGAGCAGGAGTAGGAAGAAGAGGAGGAGGAGGAAGAGGAGGAAGAGGAGGAGGAAGAAGAAGAGGAAGAAGAGGAGGAGGAAGAGGAGGAAGAAGAGGAGGAGGAAGAAGAAGAGGAAGAAGAGGAGGAGGAGGAAGAGGAGGAGGAGCAGGAGGAGGAAGAGGAGGAGGAAGAGGAGGAGGAGGAAGAAGAGAGGAGGAGGAAGAAGAGGAGAAGGAGGAGGGTTGACATCCTTGGTTCTTGCTGAATTGGTGCTTTCCTTGTAGACGTTTCAAGAGCGAACTAGGTAATACCATCAGTTCTAGAAGGGAGTAGATTTGTGGAAAGAAGGAGGAGGTGGAGGAAGAGGAGGAGAAGGAGGACTGTGGGGTCATTTTATGACCCAACTAGCATCATCAGGGCTGGAAAGCTGAGTGGCATTGAGTGTTAATCCCACTGGTGTCTAGCACTGATGATGGTCCCTAGTTGGGTCACAGAGAGCACCCAAGGACTCTACAGTCATTATCATCTTCTTCCTCCTCCTCTTCCTCCTCCTTCTCTCCACAAATCCCTCCTTTCTAGCATTGATGAGGTTTCCTCGTTGGGTCATGAAGCGGTCTGCGAGAAAACCACCCAGATCAGAGACCAGGAAAGACCCCCAACCGTTCAACACGGAGCTAGGAAGATTTACTTTCATCGGAAACCTATCTACCAATTAAAATAGATAATTACAGATAATTATTTTGAAAGTCATGTAAAAGAATTAGAAATTGGAGGGTAGGCACCCTGATGACAAACAGAGAAATGGTGGTAGTATAAGATAATTATGGAACATAATTCTAAAGTAGTTAAAGATTTATATTGTTTTTAAATACATTTTAATTGTTTTATATACATTTATTGTTTTATATAGATTTATATTGTTTTAAATAAAAATATTTCATTCTTATTTGTCAATTAATTTAAAATAGGTACCTTATAGATAGAAAATAGATAGAAAGTTATGATAGCTTAAATGAAAATAGAAATTTAAAAGAAAATTTTATAGATAGATTAAAAAAAAAACCCACTGCATTTTAGACAAATCTAGAAATAAATCCCCCCGAATGCGGTTCTAAAATACATATATGTATACATACATATATATATATATATATATGTTTTCGTAGATTTTCACGGGTACAGGTATGACGGTCTTGGTATATTCGGGTTTCTTCCCGTGTAGGATTTGGAAATTTCTGGTGACGTTTCGATGAGGTCCCACTCATCATCTTCAGGCTGGTGTTTCTGTCCTTGTTCTCAGGCGAACACACGTGTTCGCCTGAGAACAAGGACAGAAACACCAGCCTGAAGATGATGAGTGGGACCTCATCGAAACGTCGCCAGAAATTTCCAAATCCTACACGGGAAGAAACCCGAATATACCAAGACCGTCATATATATATATATATATATATATTTGTTTTCGTAAATTTTCACGGGTATATGTATGTAGATTGTTCTGAGTTCGGGTTTTGCCCTGTGTAATGTTTTGCATGTCTATGCGACGTTTCGGCGAAATCACATTCACCATCATCAGGCTGGAGTTCCAATCTTTGTGTTTTTGCAAATTCATTTATATATGTTAAAATGTTTTCAGCTGGAATTTTAAAATTAAGGGAGACTAGGATGGTCCCATTTCGGGACCATCCTAGTCTCCCTTAATTTTAAAATTCCAGCTGAAAACATTTTAACACATACAGAATATAGTTGTCGGCTATAAATATATTAACTGCCTTGTAGTGGTCCTGGGTTGGGCCTAGAGGCAAAAAGGAGCTGTGACGTTCCTTAAATATACCAGGGTGATCCGACATAAGAAAAACATATATATATATATATATATATATATATATATATATATATATATATATATATATATATATATATATATATATATTCCTTCCTTTCCTTGGGGGTAAAAAAAGGGAGAATTAAGAATACTTTCACTCCATCAGCAACAGAGGGCAAATCACCTGAACAACCCAATGTCAGAAAGAAGAAAAACGAAAGAAGGAAAAACTCAACCGTAGCATTTTACCTGCCAAACAATTTCCTGCATATTCAATTTTTTGGGAAAAATGAGGGGGGGGGGGGGAAGAAAGGAAGGGAACCATCTCTGCAGTCTTAAACAGAAGCTGTGTGATTGTTCATACGTGTTTCGGTTAAATCCTTGTGGTGTATCAAAGCCGGGTTGCAAACCAGGATAGAAACCCAGGCCATTCTGGCTTAACCTTAACAAATTTCAGCTTGCAAACGGTAATCCTGGATTTGCAACCTTTAGTGACAGTTCGGAGTTACAGCCGTGCTGGAAAAAACCAGTGGCTTACAACCAGTCCTCAGACTTACAGCTGTTACAGCATTTTTCTCCCCATGATAATGTGATCGAAATTTAGGCACTTTGCAACTGACACTGGAATTGTAGAAACTGCTTAAAAACTGCTTTTAATCAGACTTTAGTAATAATTTGTGTCTAGAACTCTGCACTTTGATATGGCCCAAGTACTAAATCAATAAAATAAACTAACTACCATAACTAAAATTTGGGGGGCGGGGGGTCAGAGATTGTAAATTTGGGTGCAAACTCAGGCCTTGTTTATCAATGAAATTATGGTCATAAATCAAGGATTTGTTATATGTGGATCTTGGCAGGCCTGAGTAAACTCAACACAACAATTTCCAAAATGGATCTGAACCAAGGACCGCCTCGTGTAAGCATAACTGGGAAAAATAATGATGTTTTTTCATTATGATTGAACTTGTACAACCCTTTGCCAATTATCCATAATTTGTTTCCATGCTGGTTTGTTCATCAGCTTTGTGGCTCTCTCGCTCCTCAAACTTTACAAACAGTTCATGGGTTTTGTTTTTTTGCTTGTTTTGAAGTGGTCTCTCATATTTTAATCAGCTTTCTTCCGTGATCAAAACATCCACCTTTCGTCTTAGGTTTTCTAAATGTCAGAGGTGGGTTATTCGCCACGCTTTTTGACTTTTTTCAAAGTAGAGGCATAGCTAATATCCTCCTGGAGTAAATCATTCCGTGTGTGTGTGTGTGTGTGTGTGTGTTGTCTTTGCAACCTGCAATTTGTGTCTCTGGTGTTAAAACTAAATTCAGTTTCATCCTTTAACCCCAGGCAACAATTATGGACTGAAACCGACAAAGTTTTTAAATGCAATTTTATCTATTTATCGCACTTTTCTGTATGTCTTACAGGAAAAAAAATATTTTTTTTCTAGAGGGGAAAAAAATCAAGTGGATTTTATTTATATTGATTTATATTGACTGATATTTTATATTTATTCTGGATCTCTGCTTTGAATCAAGTTCTGTATTGTAAAGTCTGAAAGTATTTTTAAAGCAGCCTTCAAAATAATTGGACAGGATCTGTTTGATCATCCCAGCAACAGATCAAGTTGGTTCAAGGAAACAGACCCAAGCGCCCTGAATTCTGATTCTCTTTGGTTCTGGTTTTTTCCTCATGGAGTGGAACAGAATGGAACTGTCCTCCACTTATGATGAGAGCTGAGCCCAAAAGGCCCATCGCTAAGCGAGAAACAGCTGCTAAGTGAGGAGGTCATAAAAGGGGAATCACATGACGGTAGGACACCGCAACCATCAGTTGCTGAGAAGAGAAGAGAGGAGAGGAAAGGAGAGAAGGGGAGAAGAGAAGAGAGGAGAACAGGATGGAACGGAATGAAATGGAAGGAAGGGGAGGGGACAGGAGAGGGGAGGAGGAGAACAGAAGGGGAGGGGAGAGAAGAGAAGGAGGGGAGAGAAGAGAGAATAGAAGGGAAAGGAAGAGAAAAAGAAGACAGGGGAGGAGAGGGGAGAAGAGAACAGGATGGAATGGAAGGGGAGAGGAGGAGGGGGGGGGAGAGAAACTATGGGATGCAACGGAATACCAAAAGAAAAAAGAAGAAAAGGAACCGAATTAGTGGCACAGTTCCAGCCTTTGAGCAGCCCATTAAATCAGAGTTCTCTTCCACCGTCGGATTTCCGAGCACCGCCGCCTTCCTCCGAGAGGGGGAAATGAGGAATAAATTGCATCCCTTCTGCTGCAGGAAAATAAGCCACAACATAATTCCAGGTGCTATTTTTAGTCTCATCCCAACCCACCCGTGGCTGTGTGGTTGTGTGGTTGTGTGTGTGTGTGAATGGGAACCAAAACTAAACGTCTACCAGTGTTTCAACTCTCCGGGCGGCTGATTTTGGGATTCCCAGCCTGCTTGTTTGTGTCCCCAAAGCCCCGTCCAGACGTCGGTCCTGATTTTGCTCAAACGGGAAACGGCTAATTATTTGGCCCACGTAGGATTAGGAGGGAGACGTGCTTAGCGGCTGATTTTGCCACAAATGGAGCAGGCAAATGACAAGGCAAACGGCTCCCAGCAAATTCCTTAATTATTAATTTCTCTGGATGGAATTCAGGCAGCCCGGGATCCAAATCGAATTATTCAAACAAGCCAACAAACAAACAAGAGAAATTTCAAAGCGAAAAGCAAACCACGTTGCAGCCGGACAAATATTCTTTGCATCAATGCTTAAAAGTCATCCCGGGTTTTTTCCCCCCTCTGCCTCGGCTTTTATGCATAGGTTGTTAAGCGAGTCATGTCAGATGTTAAGTGGATCCCTTGGTCCTTAAAAGAGAACCGGGCTTCCCTCCCATGTCGGAAGCTGGCTATCATATTTGGGGATTGTGGGAACCCAGGAAAAATCCATCATAGTTTCCGTCGCTAAGCGAGTTGGTTGTTAAGCGAGTCACACCAAGCTTTGCAACCTTCTCTTTTTTTGGTCATGGTCATTGAGGAAATCGCAGCATTTAAGTGAGTTGTTGTTAAGGAAATCCAGGTTTCTCCATTTATTTTGGTCATCCTTTCCTATTAAAAAGTAAACCCAAGAAAAAGGGGGCACAATCTGAGGTCAGTTGGGGGAAAGATCAGAAGCAACGTGAGAAAATATTATTTTACTGAAAGAGTAGTAGATGCTTGGAACAAACTTCCAGCAGACGTGGTTGGTCAATCCACAGGAACTGAATTTAAACATGCCTGGGATAAACATAGATCCATCCTGAGATAAAATACAGGAAATAGTATAAGGGCAGACTAGATGGACCAGGAGGGCTTTTTCTGCCGTCAGACTTCTAGGTTTCTATCTAGTCCAACCCTCCTGCCCAAACAGGAGACTTTACACCATTTCTGACCAATCACTTCTTGAAAGCCTCCAATGATGAAGCTCCCACAACTTTGGAAGGCAACTTCTGTCCCATGGGCTGATTGTTCTCACGGTCAGAAAGTTCCTCTTTATTCCCAGGTTGAATCTCTCCTTGGTCAGCTCCCATCCATTGTTCCTTGTCTGGCCTTCAGGTGCTTAAGAAACTAGCTTGACTCCTCTTCTCTGTGGCAGGCAACCCATCAAATATTGGAAGACTGTTGTAATCATGTCGCTCTAATCAGTGGTGGAAGTGATGTGCCGGTGCCTGGAGGCTGTTGGGGCCTCGATGGGGTCAACAGACTCAAACTCAACCCGGATAAGACAGAGCGGCTGTGGGTTTTGCCTCCCAGGGACAATGCCATCTTTCTGTCCATTAGCCTGGGGGGGGGGGAATTATTGACCCCTCAGAGAGGGTCCGCAACTAAGGCGTCCACCTTGATCCACAGCTCACATTAGAGAAACATCTTTCAGCTGTGGCGAGGGGGGCGTTTGCCCAGGTTCGCCTGGTGCACCAGTTGCGGCCCTACTTGGACCGGGAGTCACTGCTCATAGTCACTCATGCCCTCATCACCTCTCTACATGGGGCTACCTTTGAAAAGTGTTCGAAACTTCAGATCGTGCAGAATGCAGCTGCGAGAGCTATCATGGGCTTCCCTAAATACGCCCATGTTACACCAACACTCCGCAGTTTGCATTGGTTGCCGCTCAGTTTCCGGTCACAATTCAAAGTGTTGGTTATGACCTTTAAAGCCCTTCATGGCATTGGACCAGAATATCTCCGGGACCGCCTTCTGCCGCACGAATCCCAGCGACTGATTATGTCCCACAGAGTTGGACTTCTCTGGGTCCCATCGACTAAACAATGTCGTTTGATGGAACCCAGGGGAAGAGCCTTTTCTGTGGAGGCCCCAGCCCTCTGGAATCAACTCCCCCCAGAGATTAGGACTTCCCCCACCCTCCTTGTATTTTGAAAGCTCTTAAAAACCCACCTATGTCGCCAGGCATGGGGGAACTGATACACCCCTTAGCTACTATGTTTTTTTTTCCGTTAGGTTGAGTGATTGTTTTTTATGAGAAGGGTTTAAAATTGCTTTTAACATTAGATTTGTACATTGTGTTTTGCTGTTGTGAGCCGCTCTGACTCCTCGGAGAGGGGTGGCATACAAATCTAATAAATTATCATTGTTGTTGTTGTTGTTGTTGTTGTTATTATTATTATTATTGTTATTATTATTATTATTGAAACATAAAAGTCTGACGGCAGAAAAAGACCTCATGGTCCATCTAGTCTGCCCTTATACTATTTTCTGTATTTTATCTTAGGATGGGTATATGTTTATCCCAGGCATGTTTAAATTCAGTTCCTGTGGATTTATCTACCACGTCTGCTGGAAGTTTGTTCCAAGCATCTACTACTCTTTCAGTGAAATAATATTTTCTCACGTTGCTTCTGATCTTTTCCCCAACTACAACTTCAGATTGTGGCCCCTTGTTCTTGTGTTCACTTTTCTATTAAAAACACTTTCCTCCTGAACCTTATTTAACCCTTTAATATATTTAAATGTTTCGATCATGTCCCCCCTTTCCCTTCTGTCCTCCAGACTACAGATGGAGTTCATTAAGTCTTTCCTGATCAGTTTTATGCTTAAGACCTTCCACCATTCTTGTAGCCCGTCTTTGGGCCCCTTCAATTTGATCCATCTCTTTTTGTAGGTGAGGTCTCCAGAACTGGACACAGTATTATTCCAAATGTGGTCTCACCAGCGCTCTATATAGCGGGATCATCATCATCATCATCATCATTATTATAATAATAATATTGTATCCCTCTGCTAATGCAACTTAGGATTGCATGGGCTTCTTTGGCCACTGCTGCACATTGCTGGCTCCTATTTAATTGGCTGCCCGCCTTACGGTCCAGCTCAGCCACATGGAACCTCCTGAGCAACGCTGAGAATCGGCCTCCGATGACTAAAAGGTACAAAAATCTAATTTTCACTCCTTCCTCGCCAGCTGATTCACAAAGATGCTGGTGTTCTGCTTTTCTATTGAGTCTCCTGGCTGAGTGTGGAATAACTTTCCAGATCCAGATTAATCAAACTGGGAGCAAATTCTCAGAAGAGGGAGTCCTCGCCTTACAACCCAAAGTTTCCGTTCTTAAGCAAGACGTCAGCTGAATAAGCTGTGCCCCGTTTTTATGACCTTTCTAAGACCGTGGTTAAGTGAATTCTCCATTTAACATCCATTGCAACATCCCAGCAGTCATGTGACCCCTACTTATGACTGTTTCAGCCAGATTCCAACGAGAAAGAAAGAAAGAAAGGAAAGAACACAAGAAAGAAAGAAAGAAAAAAAGAAAGGAAGGAAGGAAGGAAGGAAGAAGGAGGGAGGGGGGAGGGGGGAGGGAGGGAAAGAAAGAAAGAACGGAAAGAAAGAAAGAAAGAACATAAGAAAGGAAGGAAGGAAGGAAGGAGGAGGGAGGGAGGAGGGAGGGAGGAAAAGAAAGAAAGAAAGGAAAGAAAGAAAGAACAAAAGAAAGGAAGGAAGGAAGGAAGAGGAGGAGGGAGGGAGGGAGGGAGAGGGAGAGAGGGAAAGAAAGAAAGAAAGAAAAGGAAGGAAAGAAAGAACATTAGGAAGGAAGGAAGGAAGGAAGAGGGAGGAAGGAAGGAGGGAGGGAGTGAAAGAAAGGAAAGAAAGAAAGAAAGAAAGAAAGAAAGAAAGAAGCCAGATTCTGTTTAATGACCGCCAGATTCACTTAACAACTTCCAAGGCTTGCTTAACAACGACAGGAAGGGAGGTCATAAAATTGGCCCCAATTGAAGCCATGTCTAGCTGCACATCTAGCGGAAAGACTGAGCAAAGCAGAAAAAATTGTGACACAGACACACAGAGATACACACAAACACACACGCACTCCGACAAGTGCTGAAATAATTGTAACTTTGGCACATGAATACATTTGCAAAAAATAATTCTTTTGCAGAACTGAAAGTCCTTTATAAAAAGAAAAAGAAAAAACAACATCCAGAATTGTTAGAGCCAAAATTCTGACATTGCCTCGCATTCTATTTTCATACTCTTTGAGTTCCCAATTTTTAATTTCTTTTTTAAAGAGAGAGATTCTTATTATCCTCGAATAAAACGTTCAAAGTGTGTTTACGACCCACAAACGAAGCCCACAATTTGTGCCCATTCGGTGAGACGCTTCTTAAGTGAGTTTTGCCCGTCTGACGACCTGTCAAACGTTTGATCGCGTAACCGTGGGGATGCTCGCGATGGTCGCTAAGTGTGAAAAACGGTCATAAATCACTTTTTTCCCAGTGCCATTGTAACTTCGAACAGTCACTAAGTGAGCTGTTGCCAGTGGAGCCCTCTCTGTAACGCAACACATCCTCACTGTTACGACCGCCAACGACAACTGGAATTTTCTACAGCTGAGCAACGCTGCTTTTTAAATAAGTTGCGCCTTGGATTTTGTTTCTTCTGGTCAGTAAATGAATTGCATGGTCATTAAGCGAGTCACACAACTGTTAAGTGAATCTGGGCTTTTCCCACCCACTTGGCTTCTCGGAATCCCCCCAGGAAGGTAGCAACTGCTTATCACGCGACCCCAGGATGGAGCAGCTGTGACGTCTGGACACTGAGACCACAAGTCGTAAGAGCGAGTCAGTTACGAGCGCCTGAATTTTGATCCCACGGCCTTGGGAATGCTGCCAGGGTCATAAGTGTGAGGACCGGTCATATGTTGCGTTTTTCGGTGTTGTCGTAACTCTGAATGCTGGCTAAATAATAAACAGTCGTAAATCTAGGATGGCTCATGTACATTGTGAGGGTTTGCAAGATCGTAGGTCACTTTTTCCACTGCCGTCGAAGCTCTGAACGGTCTCTAAATGAACAGTCATAAGTCGAGGACTGTGTGCAATTTGAAAATTCAACTGAAATTGCCCAGTCATGTGAATGGAAAAGGGTGGGGGGAGGAATATGGGAGTTCTCTGTTCACTTAGTGACTCTTCAGAGTTACAACGGCACCAGAGAAAGTAACTGATTCATATTTGTGACCATTTTCTTTTCCAAATGCAAATTTTAATTTTCTCCAACACAGAATAAAAAACAATGCATAAGCACAAATATTAAAGCCGTGCTTAAAAGAAAACATATATAAAATTTTTCTTTTTCTATTAATCATTTAATGGAGGCTTATCTTTCTCCCATTAAAAAACATTCTATAGAACTTATATAATATTATCAAATGGAAAAACCTCCAAAACCCCCCAAACTTTTTCCCACCTTACACTAAAAAGTTATATTACATCAGTATAAAAAATATGAAACTCTGCCCATCTTTAATTCAAACTTTCATTGCTACATTAGATTAATTAATCCAGTATCAATTTGTCCTATAATTGCTACAGGTTCTATATATATCTGAAATAAAAAAATACTTCTTATCATACTTGTGACCATTGTCAATGGGGAAGCCAGATTCATTTAATGACCATTTGTCCAACTTAATAAATGCAGCAACACACTTAACAACCCTGGTGAGAAAATGGGGGAAGCTCACTTAATGAATGTTTCACTTAGCCACATAAATTTGGGGCGGGGGGGCAACGACACTCAATTGAGGTTGTAACTTGAGGACTACCTACAGACAACCAAGAAAAATCAAAACCTTTGAGCTAAAGCAGTCAGGGTTTTCTCAAAAAGTGTGTTTTTCGCAGAAATTTTAAAAAATAAAAATTTAAAATCAAAATATTTTTGGAATATTTGGATAGTTGGGATTTTTCAGGAAAACCAGAGAAATTTGCTTTTCTCCTGCAAATTTCTGCGGCAAATAATTATTCTGTTCTAATTATTCTAATAATAAAACGAATTATTCCCTTGGGAATAATTGAATTCTGTGATTTGCAAGATGCCCTTTGGAGAAATACAAAAACGGGTACTTTCTGCAACGCACAGACACACACACAAAACACAGAATCAAACACACACACTGCCACACCAACCCTCCTTCGAAGAGCCAAATTTCTGTCATCGGGGGGGGGGGGGAAGACTTCCAGTAAAAGCCTTCGCTTTCTCACTCCCCTCCCTCGGCGGCTCTCAAAATGGAATGGCCTTTGGATTTTCCTGCATTTTGGGGCAGCGTGGGTGGGAAACACACAACCGAAGGAAGCCAAAGCCCCTCGCAAAAACTTCCCGTGCCAGGTTAGGGCAAAGAAATCGGACGGGGCAATTTCCCAACTCCAAAGGGGAAATGCAATTATTCATTAGAGTTGGAAGGGACATTAGAGGTCATCTAGTCCAACCCCCTGCTCAAGCAGGAGGCCCTACACCCATGATGGCGAGCCTATGGCACACAGAGCCATAGCTGCCGGCGCTCGAGCTGTTGCCCAAGCTCAGCTCCAACGTGCATGTGTGCACCGGCCAGCTCGTTTTCGGCTCATGCGAGGGGTTTTTTGTCCTCTGCAGGCACTCGGGGGAATGGGGGAGGGCCTTTTCACCTTCCCCTGGCTCCAAGAAAGCCTCTGGGGCCCGCGGAAGGTGAAAAATGGGCCTACCAGGCCCACTGGAAGTCAGGAAATGGGCCATTTCTGGCCTCCAGAGGGTCTCTGGAGGTGGAAGAGGCCATTTTCACCCTTCCCAAGCTCCAAAAAGCCTCTGGAGCCTGGGGAGGGTAAGAAATGGGCCAACCGGGCCCACTGGAAGTCAGGAAATGGGCCGTTTTCAGCCTCCGGTGGGCCTCCGGGGGTGAGGGAGGCCATTTTTGTCCTCCCCGTGCTCCAAGAAAGCCTCTGGAGTCTGGGAAAGGTGAAAAATGGGCCTACCGGGAAGTCAGGAAACAGGCCATTTTTGGCCTCTGGAGGGCCTCTGGGGATAGGGGAGGCCATTTTCGCCCTCGCCAAGCTTCAGGAGCCTGGGGAGGTGAAAAAACGGGTCTATTGGAAGCCAGGAACTGCATGCACGGAGGAGCAGAGGGGGGTCGTGCATGTATGTGCAGGGGGCATGGCACGGGGGCATTGGTTTATGGGTGCGGGCACCCACACATGTACGATAGTGCTCCCAGCACCTGAGAAGAACCATTTTTAGGTTTGCCATCACTGCCCTAACCCCAAGCATGAGCCCGTAGCAAGCAAGGCAAATCACGAACTAGAGAGGGATGGGCAGAAAGTCAAACCCTAACTCCAGATAAACACAGGAAGCACACCCAGAGTCAAGCACAAAAAACTCAAATGCCTCATACACACATGCACAAGGTCTGGGGAATAAAAAGGGCAAACTTGAAATATTAATACACGAAGGTAGATACGACATACGAGGGTCGCCCAGAAAGGAATGCACCACATTTTTTTTTCTCAGCCTACAGTAATGGTATGAATGCGAAACTTTAGATATACATTATTTGAATTGTCAGGAGTCCGTGTGTAAATTTTGCGTTCCTTCAGACAGCGTAGTTGCAGCCGTGTTTTGAAATGGTGTCTGTAAGTGATGTACGTTACAAGCACCGTATTGTAATTGAATTTCTCACTGTGGAGAAAGAAACTGTTGGGAACATTCACAAACGTTTGTGTACAGTTTGTGGAGAATCTGCAGTCGACAGAAGTACGGTTAGTCACTGGGCACAGAGGGTGTCAGGCCATTAGAGGTGATTTGCACAGGGCAGTAATGGCTTTGTGACCAGAACAATGAGTGGTACCGACAGGGCATACACACCCTTGCGTGTCGCTGGAGGAAGGTCACAGAACAGGACAGAGATTACGTGGAAAAATAGGGAGTGTAGAAGAGACATCATTCTTTCTTGGGTGTAATTTCATTGTGTTCAATAAATAATTGTGGAAGAAAAAAATGTGGTGCATTACTTTCTGGGCGACCCTCATAGTTGAAATGACAGAAACTTGGTGGGATGAAACCCACAACTGAAAACACTGATACAAGGAGACAAATTCTTCAAAACAAAACCAGATCACAAAAGAAGAGGAGGAGGAGTTGCACTGTTAAGGACCACTATGCTGCTGCAGAGCTACGTGTAACCACAGAAGAACCCCCCCCCCTTGAATCCATATGGGTCAACATAACAACACAGACTTCAGAGGAGAATCAGAACTGCAGAAAAAACAATGGCTGCCAACCTGCCTTCCATGGAGGACCTGTAGACTGCACAAGTCAAAAAGAGAGCGGTGAAAATGTGTACTGTGACCCCTCACATCCTGGACATAAACTGTTTCAACTCCCACCCTCAAAATGTCGATACAGAGCACTGCACACCAAGACAACTAGACACAAGGACAGTTTTTTCCTGCACGCCATCACTCTGCTAAACAAATAATTCTGTCAACACTGTCAAATTATTGACTAAGGCTGCACTACTATTACTATTAGTTTTTCTCATCATTCCTATCACTCATCTCCTCCCACTTATGATTGTAGGACTGTAACTTGTTGCTTGTATCTTAAGATTTTTATTAATATCGATTGTTTCCTCATTGCTTATTCGACCCCTATGACAATCATTAAGTGTTGTACCTCCTGATTCTTGACAAATGTCTCTTTTCTTTTATGAACACTGAGAGCATCTGCACCAAGACAAATTCCTTGTGTGTCCAAAAACACTTAGAAACATAGAAACATAGAAGACTGACTGCAGAGAAAGACCTCATGGCCCTCTAGTCTGCCCTTATACTATTTTCTGTATTTTATCTCAAGATGGATATATGTTTATCCCAGGCATGTTTCAATTCAGTTATTGTGGATTTATCAACCACGTCTGCTGGAAGTTTGTTCCAAGCATCTACTACTCTTTCAGTAAAATAATATTTTCTCATGTTGCTTTTGATCTTTCCCCCAACTAACTTCAGATTGTGTCCCCTTGTTCTTGTGTTCACTTTCCTATTAAAAACACTTCCCTCCTGAACCTTATTTAACCCTTTATTGGCCAAACCCACTTGGCCAATAAAAGTCTATTCTATTCTATTCTATTCTATTTTTCTTTTATGTCCACTGAAAGTATCTGCACCAAGACAAATTCCTTGTGTGTCCAATCACACTTGGCCAATAAAGAATTCTATTCTATTCTATAAAAGAAAAAAGAAAGAAATATATGGCCATAGGAGTTTACTATAGGCTACCCAATCAAGCAGAAAAAATGGATGTCCTTTTTGCCAACCAACTTAATGAACATACGTAGGAAACACACTGTAGTAATAACGGGGGGCTTCAGCTACCCAGATATCAACTGGAAAACTAATTCTGCATCAAGAGAGAAATCAAATAGGTTCCTAAGCAACCTAGCTGAGAACTTTGTTGTCCAAAAAGCCATACTGGACTTAAATACGTACAAACAGAGAAGAAATTATAGAGGACGTTGAAATTGCAAGAACCTTGGGTGAGAGTGACCATGTCATACTAGAACTCAGTATAACGAAACACAAACAATAAAACACGACACCAAAGTCTTAGATTTTAGAAGAGCTGACTTTGATACACTCGGAGAGAACCTGGGGAAAAGTGTAGGGTCCTTCCCTCTAATCCATGCCTCCTTATTTTCCTACCACCAGCAAAAACAATAACAACAATAACAACACCTCCCTGGGAAAAAAGGCCATTTAAAAAAATAATAATGAATTCTAAACTGCATTTTTGAGTGCATAAAATCCATTTGCAGTTTTGAATAAAATGCATTTGCTGTTTTGAATAAAATGCATTTTATGCATTTGCATAAACCGCAAATAAATAAATTAAAATTGAAATGAATTATAAAAGTAGAACTTTATTCAACGCTTGTTTTGCAGAGTTTTCCTTTTGGCACCTGCCCTTCTGTTGCGACTCCCTGCCGGTCCCAGACGAAGTAATAATTTATACATTTCCAACTTCAATCAGATAACAAACAGGCCTCTTGGGATGTTAAGTTAAAGCCCCCGAAACGGCAAATTGGCAACGAAAAATGTTGCATGACAACCGAAGCCGCCTGCCGCCTGTGTTGTTGCTTAAGCAGCCCAATTATGTTAATAATCCCCAAAGGATGCAAACGGGAGGCAAAATGCATAACAGATGGAGCACTCAATGATAAGCTAATCTTACCTGAAAATTGGAATGAAAAATTGGAATTATGCAGTATTTATGGATGTGGCATTTTAAGTGTGCGGCTCGCGAGGGAATATATAGAAAAATCAATATGTTCTTAATTTCCCCGCCCCGCCCCCTGCATTATTTCATTTAACTCAAGGTGATCATTAACTTCTTCTGACATGCTTCCACCCGTAACGTGCTATAAAATCTCTCCTTTTCATTCCAAGCCTGCCAAAATTCCACTTGTTGACACCTGCCATCTCCCCCAAAATACTCTTTCTGGATTTACAGCCCACCCCGTTTAGAATGGGTAAGGTAAAAAAAAAATATAGAACTTCAAATTAATTACTTGTGCAAGTTTAAATATATATATATACATTTCTGGGGTGGTGAAACAGAAGTAATTCCCAGCAAAAGTGTCTTTTTTCCCAACTTCTGTTGGGAAGTTCTGAGATTTTTTTCCCAGTGAAAACCCAAACGACGAGGGGACTGGAGGCTCAAACACATGAAGAACGGTTGCAGGAACTGGGTTTATGTCTAGTTTAATGAGAAGAAGGACCAGGGGGGACATGATAGCAGTCTTCAAATATCTCAGGGGTTGCCCCAAAGAAGAGGGAGTCAAGTTATTCTCCAAAACACCTGAGGCTAGAACAAGAAGCAATGGGTGGAAATCAATCAAGGAGAGAAGCAAATCTGGAATTAAGGAGAAATTTCCTGGCACTGAGCATAATTAACCAGTGGAACAGCTTGCCACCGGGATTTGTGAGTGCTTCATCATTGGAGGTTTGCAAGAAGAGACTGGACAGCAACTTGTTTGAGATGATAGTGTCCCCTGCTTGAGTAGAGGGTTGGGCTACAAGAGCTCCGAGGCCCCTTGCAGGCCTATGATTCTAGAAGGGGAGGGAGGGAGGGAGGGAGAGATGGATGGATGGATGGATGGATGGAATCTAATCCAAGAGACAAACATCCCAGAACTTAGGAGAAATTTCCTGACAGTGAGAACCGGTGGAACTACTTGCCACCAGAATTTGTGAGTGTTTCATAATTGGAGGCTTTTAAGAAGAGACTGGACAGCATTTGTCTGAAATGGTATAAGGTTTCCTGGACCTCCAAGACCCCTTGCAGTCCTCTGCTTCTAGAAGGAAGGAAGGGGGGAAGGAAGGAGGGAGGGAAGGGGGAAGGGAGGGGGAGGGAGGGAGGAAGGAAGGAAGGAGATGAATAAAGGAGAAGAGAGGAAGAGAAAAGAAGGCATGTGAGAGGAATAAGGAAGGAAGGAAGGAAGGAAGGAAGGAAGGAGATGAAGAATAAAGGAGAGGAGAGGAAGAGAGAAGAGAAAAGAAGGCATGTGAGAGGAATAAGGGAAGGAAGGAAGGAAGGAAGAGTGGGAGGGGATGGATGGATGGATGGATGGATCTTAATCCACGAGACAAGCATCCTAGAACTAAGACGAAATTTCCTGACAGTGAGAACAATTAACTGGTGGAACTACTTGCCACCAGAAGTTATGGGTGCTCCATCCCTGGGGTTTTTTAAGAAGACATTGGACAGCCATTTGTCTGAAATGGCAAAGGGTCTTTTGTGATATTTCCGTCCTTCTTTTGTCCAGGTGACTTGCCAAGTTCAGGCTATTAAATTAACGGGCATGATTCATCAGTGAAAAAAAAATAACCTTTTTGGAAGCAATTTTCGGTGTGCCACTGACAAGCCTTACACACATATATATCTGTTCCATTTCTTCCCTGCCAGGCTATAAACACAATTTGCACAGCTGCATCGCGCAGCAACCTGTTCTTTGCCATTTAACTCTCGGAAGGAGAGACTGAACAACAACAAAAAAAGAAATTAAAAAAAAAGGATAAAGTGAGGGGGGGGGGGAGGCCATTTTTGGCACAATCTTAATTTCTCGGAGAAGACGGGAGACCATCAGAGATGCTAATTATTTCCGGGAGAACAGAAAAGGTTTAATTTCCTGACTCGGCCTCGCCACCTCTGACCGCTGTCGGCCAGGAGAGGCGGCATTGAACACTTTTGAGGGGTCCTGCATCATGTCCCCCTGACCACGGATGGGACGGGGCAGTGCGACTGTCCACTCTGTTAAACTGGTCAAAGTTTGCTTGGGGAGAGGAAAAAGGTCGACAGACGGACAGAATTGCAGAATGACCAAACGTTGCTTCGTGTCCATTACCGAGTTCCTATTGGTTAAATTTAATGTATAGAAATATAATCAGATATACAAATATCTTTTGTATATATACAATATACAAAGAATGGACAAAACTAAAACGGGCTGAAATCTTTTAATAGTGCTTAAATCAACAAGTCACAACTTAGCTGTCAACAATGGGGTTGACAAATGTATTGTATATGTAGAAAGGTAACATTATAATTTATGGAGACTAGCTTGGCTACTGATTATATATGATCCACTCACAGAGAATGTGAGAAAAAAATGTAAATTATACTATGAAGATACAAATAATAATATATTTCATATATTGACATATATTGGCTATAGATTGATAGGTTACTATGAACAAACTCTATGTAGTGAAAACGCTTTAAATTGTTGCTTTATTATTGTTTTTATCATGTTTACCATTTACATCACACAATGAAAATTGCATTTTCTTTATTGTTTGTTATCGTTTTTCTGTTTTGCTTAGATTTCTTTTTTGTTATACAGTATATGTTTTTTTATGTCTTTTTTAATATATAACCAATAAAGACTATTTTATCTGCGGAGAGGGGTGGCATACAAATCCAATAAATAAATAAATATTTTTTTTAAAAAAGAAATATAACCAGATATTAATAGGAAATAATAATAATAATAATAATAATAATAATAATAATAATAATAATATATTATTATTATTATTATTATCATCATCATCATCATCAAATAATAATAATAAAGTATATTATAGTGTATTATATGATAAGGAATATTATATATTAGTGTGGATAATATAATATAATTATAATATAATATAATTCCATAGTGTGATGTAAATGGTAAACAGTGATGTAGCCACTCCGAGTCCTCAGAGACAAGTGGCATACAAATCTAATAAATTATTATTAATTATTATTATTACTATATTACTCGCTCCGCCCTCTCTGATTTTTGCTGCAATGTATTACCGTATATATTTATATGTCTTATTTTTTGTTTACTGCTTCTTCTGACTACTGCTTATTTTGTGTTTTCTTTTTGGTTTTAATGTATATACAGTAATTAATAAAGAATATTTTTTTCAAAAACAAATTAATTTATTTGATTTATAAGCCACCCAACTCCTTCCAGACTCTACATCATACCATCATCAACAGCTCGATTTTCCTAAAACGAACCATTATTTCATTCTCTGTGGATCTGTCACTCGTGAATCAAGACCCATGAAAAGCCATGGCCCCAGAGAAGCCATCCACCGCCCTGAAATCCAAAAATCTGGCATCCTGGTGATTGACACGGGCCAACAAAGGAGACTCAGAGCTGTCACAATGCAACAGCTTTGCGAGGCGTTTTTCCTCATGAGTTGAAGTTAATAACAAATAAAAACAAGAGAGTTGGAAGGGACCTTGGAGGTCTTCTAGTCCAACCCATTCCTTAGGCAGGAAACCCTACACTACTTCAGACAAAGCGCTATCCAACACCTGCTTAAAAACTTCCACTGTTGGAACATTGGAGAGAAGCTGTTCCACGGATTAATTGTTCTCATTGTCAGGAAATTTCTCCTTAGTTCTAAGTTGCTTCTCTCCTTGTTTAGTTTCCAACACAATCCTAAACTGCATCAACAGGGGAATACACTCCAAGACCATGGAAGTCTTAATACCACTCTACTACGCCCTGGTCCGACCACACCTGGAGGACTGTATTCAGTTCTGGTCACCACACTTCAAAAGAGACATTGAAACTCTGGAGAAGGTGCAAAAAAGAGCAACCAAGATGATTAAGGGATTGGAAACCAAGACTTACGAAGAGAGACGGAGGGAACTGGGCATGGATAGCCTAGAGAAAAGGAGGGCCAGAGCGGACATGATAGCAGTCTACAAGTATACGAGGGGATGTCACAGAGAGGAGGGGATCACTTTATTCTCCAGGGCACCAGAGGGCCGGACGAGGAACAACGGCTGGAAGCTGACCAAGGAGAGATTCAACATGGAGATAAGGAGGAACTTCCTGACGGTCAGAGTGATCAACCAATGGAACAACCTACCAGCGGACATTGCTCCAACACTCTGGACATTTTTAAGAGAAGATTGAACTGCCACTTGACTGGTGTGCTATAGGGTTCCTGCTTGGGCAGGGGGTTGAACTCGATGACCTTCATGGTCCCTTTCAACTCTAACAATAAATAAATGAATAAACTAGCCATGCCCAGTTCCTGCAACCGTTCTTCATACCTTTTAGCCTCCAGTCCCCTAATCCTCTTTGTGGCTCTTCTCTGCACTCTTTGTAGAGTCTCAACATCCTTTTTGCATTGTGGCGATGAAAACTGAATGCTGTATTGCAAGTGTGGCCTCACCAGGGCCTTATAAAGTGGCATTAACCCATCACGTGATCTTGATTCTCTCCCTCTGTTAATGCAGCCTAGAACTATTTATGTAGTTGTCCACCAGGACTCCAGGATCCCTCTCACAGTTGCTACTGTTGAACAATGTACCACCCATACTGTACCTGTGCGTTTTCTTCTTCTTGCCTAAATGTAGAACCTGACTTTCCTCCAATTCCTTACGTTCCTCACCTCTTAAACAAGTCAAGTTTGAAAAACAAAACCCTGAGAAATCTGACACTGGGGTCAAAAAGTAATAACCGGGTGCAAGGAAACGCTTTCGAAAGAGAGTTTAAAAGATCCACTTTACTAAAAATAATTCATAATAATAAAGTGGGGTAAAAGTTTACCTGGAGTAGGAGCCCGTTCTTGGCCCCAACGGTGCAAAACGCAGGAGGGGGCAGCAGGGAAGGGCCGGCCGATGGGAAGAAACGGAGGATTAGAAACCTAAAAAGACAATCAGAAAAGAGAAGATTGTAAACAAATTTCAGCTCAAATGAGATACTCGCCTAATCAGAAAATCACATTCCTGTGTTGACCACTTTTGTCCTAAAAATGCAGCTGCTGCACACGGCTGGCTCCTATTTAAATGGTCGTCCACTAGGACTCCAAGATCCCTCTCGCAGTTGCTACTGTTGAGCAAACTACCACATATACTCTACCTGTGCGTTTTGTTTTTCTTGCCTAAATGTAGAGCCTGACTTTTTTCACCCTTGAATTTCATTTTGTTAGAGTATTGGCCATTCCTGCCAGTTTGGTGTTATCTACAAATTTGATAAGTCCTTTAGCAAAGGGGTCAAACGGCCCTCAAATTTGCAACCTGTGCATGAAAAACACAGTATTTAAGAGTATATTCGGACACCCTTATGTTGGTGTAGAAATACTCTGTGAAACACAGCCCTTGGTTGGAAATGGACTAAGGACGAAGTTTTTACAATGTCCTCTAGTTACCACACCGGGAGAGCAAAGAGCAACAGGTTACATAAATGTTCTCCGGCAAGAAAAACATTTTTTTTCCACCCAAGGATAATGAATCTCCTGTTGAATTAGGTACCTGGAACACATAATTGGGACAGGTGGACAGCTTAAGTGGATCTCTGTGCTCTTCTTGCGGCTGAAAGATTTGATCAATGGGAAGATAAATGCACGGTTGAGTCTTATTCAATGGTTAGGGGAGCCAACTGCGCTCAGCCCCTGGGAGGGGGGGCAAAGAGGGGCAGCGTCTGAACGGACAAGGACAAGGAAGCAGGGAGCTCATTTAGATGGGGAAATGGCAGGTTAAAAACAAATAGTCCTATAAATGCGCTGGAAAGATGTGCGTGCCTGAGAAAAATTGTGTTAGGTGAGTATCTTGCAGAGGATGGAAACTGTTAGCTATGCACTCCTCTTTTTTCCTCTTTGCTGAATTTCTGTTCAGTCTTTGTCGTCCTATAAAATGCTTTTAAAAGATTTTTGGTTTTTTCTCTTTGACAATAAAGATGTCTCCATCGTTATTATTAATTTTTCATTAATAAGGGAGAAAATGGAGAAGGGAAGGGAAGGGCAGGATGGGGAGGGGAAGGGAAAGGAGAAAGGAAGAAAGGAAAGAAGGAAGGAAGAAAGGAAGGAAGTAGGTATAGAAAGGGAGGGAATGGCGAAAAGAAAGGGAAAGGGGGAAGGAAGGAAGTAGGTAGGTATAGAAAGGGAGGGAAGAGAGAAAAGAAAGGAAAAGGGGGAAGGGAGGGAGGGAGTAGGTAGGTATGGAAAGGGAGGGAACAGGGAACAGAAAGGGAAAGGGAGGAAGGAAGGGAGGAAGGACAGGAAGGAAGGGAGGAGGGAAGGAAGGACAGGGAGGAAACTGCAAAAAGGGAAAGAAAAAGGAAAGAGAGGAAGGAAGGAAGGAAGGAAGGAAGGAAGGAAGGAAGGAAGGAAGGAAGGAAGGAAGTTTATTTCTTGCATGATACACTAAAAGGAAAAATCAACATATTTTTCCAGGATGCTTCAATTTCTCCAAACGCCAGCTGCTTCCTCACTCCCAAAACATGCACAAAATCTGTCTTTTGCCTTGAAATCGGGGAGTCCTGGGGGGCCCTTCCCCCCTTCCCCCATTGAAACAAATCGCCTTCTTCCAGTGAGCCAAAAACTTCCTTTGCTAAGTGAAACATCTGTTCAGTGAATTTTGCCTAAATGAATCATCGCAGTAGTTAAAAGTTGTTAGAAACATGGACATTAAGTGAATCAGGCTCCTTCAATGACTTGGCTGGTCAGAAGGTCACAAAAGGGGATCACATGACACACACACACATACACACACATGGGAGGCTGCAACCTTCACAAACACGAGTCAGTGGCCAAATCTCCTTTTATGGCCGTTTCCTCCCAGGAGATTCCTAGAGAGGCCCTACGGAGGCTGTTCCCCACCTTTTCCGGCCCTGTTTCTTCTCAGGAGATTCCTAGAGAGGCCCCACAGAGGCTTTTCCCCACCTTTTCCGGCCCTGTTTCCTCCCAGGAGATTCCTAGAGAGGCCCCACAGAGGCTTTTTCCCGCCTTTTCCAGCCCGTTTCCTCCCAGGAGATTCCTAGAGAGGCCCCACAGAGGCTTTTTCCCGCCTTTTCCAGCCCATTTCCTCCCAGGAGATTCCTAGAGAGGCCCCACAGAGGCTTCTCCCTGCCTTTTCCAGGTACAGTTTCAAAGGTCCAGGTTTGTAAGTGGAAAATGGTTCTTGAGAAGAGGCAAAACAATCTTGAACCCCTGTTTCTTATCTGGAAACGTTCATAAGTCGAGGCCTTCTTAGGCAAGGGGAAGAGATTTGAATTGTGTCTTTTCCCCGCACTGCAATTTCCAAACCTATTTTCATCCCTCATCGATTCCTGCCCAATTTTGAATTCTCGGTCCCTGGTACCTTCTGCCATCCCCTTTTCAAAACATCAACCTACGCAATTTTAGCCGAGAGCCTAAAATTAACACAATCCTTTTTCAGAGTTTTATTTTCTTTCTTTTTTTCTTTTAAGTAGCAGAAACGGGCATGGAGACCTCCTCCCACAAGTCTGAGAGATCTAAATGCAAGCCTACATTTATTTGAAAGTTCCCAAAGTCGTTAATTTACCCGATTATTTTAAGGAGAGGAGATGACAAGCCGAAGAGGGGAATAATTCCAACAAAATGGAAATAAATTCTCAACCAAACTGCGCCCAGCTTTGCCAAAATTATTCACAAAGGCTGGACAAATTTGGAGTTGCTATTGGTTCTCGAAAACTTTGCAGCGAAAAGCAAAAAAACCTGATTTATTCTGTCAATTTTAATACAAGCTGTCCTTCTCCAAATGACAACCTCCCCCGGTCTTTTTAAACTATCTATTAATCGCTTTAATGCTGGCTTAAAACCTTTTTTAATTCTTTGTTTTTAGTGTATGCTGCCCAGAATCCCATTAGTGAGATGGGCAGCTGTATACTTTTGACAATATAAAACATTTACAATAAAAAGAACGTAAATCATAAAAACGGAGTAATCTAAGTCCGTCCTTACGATAAAATAGTCAAAAGTCCATCCGACCTTCAAAGCTAATATAAAATCTGTCCATTCATCTGTTCGAAGTCACCGTTTCTCCATCTTGGAAAAATTTAGAGGTATAGACTCCAACTCCCAGAATTCCCCAGCCAGCATGAGCTGGCATTTCCGGCTAGGGAATTCTGGGAGTTGAAGTCCATACCTCATAAACTGACTGAGATGGAAAAACAGTGACTTAGAAGCAGATAACACGGGCAAATTTTGATCTTGGCTTTGAAGTATGTGGACTTTTCTTCTTATACTGTAAGGAAGGAGTTTAAACTCTGGTTTAAAATATAATGTCAGTAAAAACAGGGTTAATTGGGCAGCACTGCAAGGGAGATTCTACAAGTAGGATGCTTGGCTGCATGGCTAGAGGTATAACAAGCAGGAAGAGGGTGATTGTGATCCCCTTATATAGAGCGCTGGTGAGACCACATTTGTACTGGGTTCAGTTCTGGAGACCTCACCTACAAAAAGATATGGACAAAATTGAAGGGGTCCAAAGACGGGCTACAAGAATGGTGGAAGGTCTGAAGCATAAAACGTTTCAGGAAAGACTTCATGGACTCCATCTGTTTAGTCTGGAGGACAGAAGGAAAAGGGGGGACATGATCGAAACATTTAAATATGTTAAAGGGTTAAATAAGGTTCAGGAGGGAAGTGTTTTTAATAGGAAAGTGAACACAAGAACAAGGGAGCACAACCTGAAGTTAGTTGGGGGAGAGATCAAAAGCAACATGAGAAAATATTAATTGACTGAAAGAGTAGTAGATCCTTGGAACAAACTTCCAGCAGATGTGGTTGGTCAATCCACAGGAACTGAATTGAAACATGCCTGTAATAAACATAGATCCATCCTGAGATAAAATACAGGAAAGAGTATAAGGGCAGAGTAGATGGACCAGGAGGTCTTTTTCTGCCGTCAGTCTTCTATGTTTCTATGTTTCTATTTAGGCCCGACAACCAAATGCACAGGTATAGAATAGGTGGTGCCTGGCTCAATAATAATAACTGCGAGGAGGATCTTAGGACTACGAGGAGAAGCAGCTAGAGAAATTAGTGAAATATGAAGATCTACCAGGAGTCCGAGTGGACAACCATTGAAATAGGAGCCAGCCGTGGGCAGCAGCTGCCAAAAAAGCCAACACAGTTCTAGGCTGCATGAACAGAGGGAGAGAATCAAGATCACGCGAAGGGTTAATACCACTTTATCAGGCCTTGGTGAGGCCACACTTGGAACCCAGCATTCAGTTTTGGTCGCCATGATGCAAAAAGGATGTTGAGACTCTAGAAAGAGTGCAGAGAAGAGCGACAAAGATGATTAACTAAACAATGTCGCTTGGCGAGACCCAGGGGAAGAGCCTTCTCTGTGGCGGCCCCGGCCCTCTGGAACCAACTCCCTCCAGAGATTAGAATTGCCCCCACCCTCCTTGCCTTTCGTAAGCTGCTTAAAACCCACCTCGGCCGCCAGACATGGGGGAATTGAGATACTCTTTCCCCCTAGGCCTTTACAATTTTATGCATAGTATGTCTGTACGTATGTTTGGTTTTATAATAAGGGTTTTTAACTGTTTTAATATTGGATTGTTATATGCTGTGTTTATTGCTGTTGTTAGCCGCCCCGAGTCTGCGGAGATGGGCGGCATACAAATCCAATAAATAGATAGATAGATAGATAGATAGATAGATAGATAGATAGATAGATAGATAGATAGATAGATAGATAGATAGATTAGGGGACTGGAGGATAAAACACATGAAGAACGGTTGCAGGAACTGGGCATGGCTACTTTTATGAAAAGAAGGACCAGGGGAGACATGTTAGAAGTCTTCCAATATCTCAAGGTTGCCACAAAGAAGGAGTCAAGCTATTCTCCAAAGCATCTGAAAGTAGAACAAGAAGCAATGGGTGGAAACTAAACAAGGAGAGAAGCAATTTAGTACTAAGGAGAAATTTCCTGACAGTGAGAACAATTAATCCGTGGAACAGCTTCTTTCCAATGTTCCAACACAGTGCCAAAGGATTTCAGCAGACATTTGAAAACCATCGGAATTGACAAAATCTCCACCTGTCAATTGCAAAAGGCCCCTTTACTGGGATCGGCAAACATAATTCGCTGCTACATCACGCAGTCCTAGGTGCTTGGGAAGCGCCCGACTGGGGATGAAATACGAAATTTATTTATTTATTTATTTATTTATTTATTTATTTATTTATTTATTTATTTATTTATTTATTTATTTATTTATTTATTTATTTAGCATGGTGATCTTGTTTGCTGTGTTGTACTGACATAATAATAATAATAATAATAATAATAATAATAATAATAATAATAATAATAATAATAATAATAATAATAGATTAGATTAGATTTATTGGATTTATATGTCGCCCCTCTCCGCAGACTCAGGGTGGCTCACAACAATGGTAAAAAACAATACATAGTAACAAATCTAATATTTAGCAATCTAAATTACGTACAGTTTTAGGTTAAAAATCCAAAAGAAACCCCAATATATAAAAAACAAGCACACAATCGAATCATACACAGAAACTACATGGGCAAGGGGGAGATGTTTCAATTCCCCCATGCCTGATGGCAGAGGTGGGTTTTAAAGAGTTTCCGAAAGGCAAGGAGGGTGGGGGCAATCCTAATCTCTGGGGGTAGCTGGTTCCAGAGGGTCGGAGCCACCACAGAGAAGGCTCTTCCCCTGGGTCCCGCCAGACAACATTGTTTAGTCGACGGGACCCGGAGAAGGCCCACTCTGTGGGACCTTACCGGTTGCTGGGATTCTTGCGGCATTTAATAATAATAACAATAATAATAATAATAATAATGACAACAACAACAACAGCAACAGCAACAACAACAACAACAACAGAGTTGGAAGGGACCTTAGAGGTCTTCTAATCCAACCCCCTGCTTAGGCCGGAAAGTGTTTAAGAAAGGATTGGAGATTGGACAGGCATTTGTCTTAAATGGTATAGCTCCCTTCCCATTGTATCATTATGATATTCTCACTTAATGACCCACAACCGAGCCTAAAATTTCCGTTGGTAAGCAAGACAGTTGTTAAGTGAATTTCATCCCCTTTTATATCACCTTTCTGGACTCTCTGAATTTGATCTTGCAGACGTTTTATTACCCAACTAATTTTTTGCCCTGAAAATTTTCCCTTCTCCCTTTTCAACGCAACTGGTGTGGTGTTTTTGTTTTTGCTTTTAGCCACACCACAATGGGCTGCCAGTTTCCCAAAAGCTGGCACATGCCCTGGGCTCATAAAGTTCCCCTGAGGAGAACAGGAGAAGGCGAGAAGGCAGAGACCAGCTGAGCTGGGTTGCCAGGAATGCAACACACATATTTATTTATAGAGCATCTCCTAACTGAGGTGTTGACAAACCAACAACAGGGAATATCATCTAGGACGGGATCAACAATCTTAAGACTTGTGGGCTTCAAATCCCAGAATTCCTCAGCCAACAAAGCTGGCTGAGGAATTCTGGGAGTTGAAGTCCACAAGTCTTAAAGCAAAGCCGGCTAAGGAATTCTGGGAGATGAAGTCCACAAGACTTAAAGCAAAGTTGGCTGAGGAATTCTGGGAGTTGAAGTCCACAAGCCTTAAGGCAAAGTTGGCTGGGGAATTCTGGGAATTGAAGTCCACAAATCTTAAGATTGCCAAGGTTGGAGACAAATTGTCATACTGAGGAATTCTGGGAATTGAAGTCCAGAAATCTTAAAAGTGGCCAAGGCGGGAGAGCCCTGATCTAGGAGAAAAATAAAATTACAAATGCAATATCTTAAAATGAATCACGGGTACAGGAAGTTCTTGACTTACGACCAAAATGGAGATCAGAAATTCCATCGCTAAGCAAGACAATTTTAGACAGATGGCCAATTCCTCCATTTAATTTCTGGGAGTGGAAGTCCACCCATCTTAAAGCTGGCTGGGAAATTCTGGGAGTCAAAGTTCAAACAGCCCAAATCCAAAACCCCAAAACTAAATGACATTTGAAATAAAATCAAATTATCGGTGGGCAAATTCGGTCAAAAACGTAACTTCCAAAAATATGAACAAGCAGCTGCTCTACAAGTTCCAACAAAGTTTTCAGGTTTGATTGCCTGGACTTCTCCAAAAAAAGT
This sequence comes from Erythrolamprus reginae, assembly GCF_031021105.1. Lineage (NCBI taxonomy): Eukaryota > Metazoa > Chordata > Lepidosauria > Squamata > Dipsadidae > Erythrolamprus > Erythrolamprus reginae. Next base: position 117,163,402 of record NC_091954.1, on the reverse strand, counting down.
AAAAATAAAATCTATTTTGAAGCAATTAAAAAAGCATTTAAAGAAAAAAAAAACCCAGAAATTGTTCTGCTGCTTGTTTGGCACCAAGGGTGAAAAAAATCGCTCTACGTTCCCCTTCATTTCTTAATTTGCACTTCGCAAAAAAGGAGAAGAATCGAAGCACAACTTATTCCTTCAATCTTCATCACTTCCCCAAAATTGGCCAGGCAGTTTTCCAGTGCAAAAAAAAAATAATGACATCCAAAATATATATGCAATAAAAATGTGTTGATTACTAATTATACTAACCAAGCAGCCTATATGCATAATTATGTGTTCATCTATCTTTTTTCAGGAATAAATATAGCTCGTTATAATACAAATAATTTGCTAAGGAACAGCATTACGGCTTCGATATGGCATTAATATAAAACAACCAATTAAAGGCAGTCCTCGACATAGGATTGCAATGGAGCCCAAAATTTCTGCCGTTAAGTGAGACATTTATTAAGTGGGTTTGCCCTATATTATGGCCTTACTCGCCACCACAGTCATTACTTCAAAAGAGAAGGACTTAGGGGTCGTGATTTCTGACCATTTCTGAACAGTGCGGTCAGGCGGTAGAGAAAGCAAGTAGGATGCTTGGCTGCATAGCTAGAGGTACAACAAGCAAGAAGAGGGAGACAGTGATCCCGCTGTATAGAGCGTTGGTGAGAGCCCATTTGGAATAATACTGTGTCCAGTTCTGGAGACCTCACCCACAAAAATGATGGATCAAATTGAACGGGTCCAAAGACGGGCTACAACAAGGGTGGAAGGTCTTAAGCATAAAACGTATCAGGAAAGACTTCATGGACTCCATCTGTCTAGTCTGGAGGACAGAAGGGAAAGGGGGGACATGATTGAAACATTTAAATATGTTAAAGGGTTAAATAAGGTCCAGGAGGGAAGCGTTTTTAATAGGAAAGTGAACCCAAGAACAAGGGGACACAATCTGAAGTTAGTTGGGGGAAAGATTAGAAGTAACGTGAGAAAATATTATTTGACTGAAAGAGTCATAGATGCTTGGAACAAACTTCCAGCAGACTTGGTTGGTCAATCCACAGTGACTGAATTGAAACCTGCCTGGGATAAACAGATCCATCCTAAGATAAAACACAGGAAAGAGTCTCAGGGCAGACTAGGTGAACCAGGAGGCCTTTTTCTGCCGTCAATCTTCTAGGTTTCTATGAAAAAAAAGAAAAAGAGAAAAAGAGGGGAAAAAAAGACGATTCCCCAAACACAAATCCATGAAATGCCCCAGGGACTTCAGTCCACGCTGACCCCAGCTGGGTGTGTATTGCACACACAGCTGCCGGCCAGATCCCAGTGACCTGGATTCCTCCCTTCTTGCAAAGTAGATCCCGTGAACCGGCTGTTTACTCGACAGCGCCCGAAATCTCTGCAGCTTTCCACTCTGCCAACGGAAAGTGGAATATTTTTAGACCCACAACAGCAGTGGGGCAGCCGAAAGAAGGGGAGGGGGTGGGTGGAGAGAAGATTTGGAAGGGGGGTCTCAAAATCCGCTCTGGCCGGGCAGTGTTCCAGGGGGCAGAGAAGGTGAGATGTTCCTGGAAGGGCGAAAACATGGGACGGGGATTGTGGGTCTCGCCAGGAGGGGAACGCTCAGGTTTCACAAAGAGCCAAGAGTGGAACCCCCAAAGGGTGTCCTCTCCCCCCCCCCCTGGGCTGACCAGTTTCTGGCTGCGGGGTGCGTGAAAGAGGGGGGGGGGGGAAAGAGGGAGGGAGGAAGAAGAAGAGGAAGAAAAAGGGAGAGAAAGAGGCGGAAGAGGAGGAGGAAGTGGAAGAGAAGGAAGTAGTGGAGAAGGAAGAGGAGGAAGAAGAGAAAGAGAAAGATGACAAAGAGGAAGAGGAGATAGGAGGAAGGTGGGAGGGAGGAAGAAGAGGAGGAGAAGGATGAAAGATGAAGAAGAGGAGGAGGAAAAAAGACAGGGAGGAAGAGGAGAGAGGAGAAAGCAGGAGGAAGAAAGGAGGGAAAAGGAGGAAAAGAGGAGGATGAGAGAGAGAAAGAGGAAGGGGCGGAAGAGAAAGGAAGAGAAAGAGGAGGAAGAAAGAAGTAAAGGAGGAGGAAAAAGACAGGGAGGAAGAGGAAGAGGAGAAGGAGGCAGAAGAGGAGAAGAAAGGAGAGGAGGAAGAGGAAGAAGAGAAGGAAGATGAGAATTAGGAAGATGAGAGAGGAGAAGGGGTAAAAGGAGGAAGAAGAGGAAGATGAAGAGAAAGAAGAGGAGGAAGAGGAGAAGGGGCACGGGAGAAGGAAGAGGAAGGAAGAGGAGTAAAAGGAGGGAAAGGAGGAAGAAGAGAAGAGGATGGGGAACAGGAAGAGGAAGGAAGAGAAAGAGGGAGAAAGAAGAGGAGGAAGAGGAAGAGGAAGAAGCGAAGGAGGAGGTGGAGGGGGGAAAGAGAAGAAGAAAGAGGAGAAAGAGGAGGAGGAGGAGGAAGATGCCTGGCGCCCTTAAGTGCCCTCCGGCCTTCTCAGTCCAGCCTGGATGCCCGTATGGTCCCAGCCGTCTCTCGCCTCCTGCTCGGCTCACACTGTCCGGCGGGAGGGGCGGGGAGGGTCAGCTGCCTGCCTGTTTCCAGGAACGGCCTGTCCTGTCCCAGGAGGAGCTCAGCTGCCGTCAGCCCAGCCAGGCGCCTCTGGATCACCGGAGCTCTCCGGCCGTGTCCTCACATGCGCCAGCCAGGGCCTTCCAGGCCGCCTGCCCCGCTTGTCCCCGAGGTCTGAATTGGACAGGAGGCCCCCCAGCTGGGGCAACGTCCGTCGTTAAGAGGCTGGATTTGGTGTCCCCAAAAAGGCTCCGTTGAGAGAGGAAGGGCGGAAGGGCCTGGCTTCCTTCCTCCTCCTTTCCTTTCTTTCCTTCCCTCACTCCTCCTTTCTTTTCCTTCCTTTCTTTGCTTCCTTCCCTCCAACTTTCTTCCATCCTTTCCTTCCTTCCTCCCACCTTCCTTCCCCTTCCCTCCTCCTCCTTTATTTTCATTCCTTCCTTCCTTTTGCTTCCTTCCGGTCTCCTTTCTCTTCCTTCCTTCCTTCCTTCCTTTCTCTCCCTCCCTCCTCTTTCTTCTTTCCTTTCCTTCCTTCCTTTCTCCTACGTTTTTCCTTTCTTTCGCTGCCTTCCTCCTCCTTTCCTTTCTCTCTTTTCCTTTCCTTTTTCTCTCTCCCTCCTTTCTTCTTTTCCTCCCTCCCTCCTTTCTTTTCCTTCCCTTCCTTCATCCCAGAGACCCCTCCCTCTATTTCAACCTGTTGGAAGCTGCCAATTGGCAGCACACCAATTTAACACTCTGATGGAGGGAAATGCGCTGGTTACTCTCAAGGGCCCTGCTCACACCTGTTGCACTACTCCTGGCGCCTCCTGCTTTGCACATCGGCCCTCAGCCGGCCCCTCTTTTGTGCAGCCCCCATGTCTCACCTGGGGAAGGAAACCCCAAGGCCCCCATGTGCACCCCCCCCCCCACCTGGAGAGCCTCCCAAGTCTCCCCAAGGACCAAGCTGGGCACCACCACCAAAACCTCCATGCGAGGCGGAAGCAGGCCAGCCAGCAAACATGCACCACCACCCCTTTCTCTCTTTCTCTTTCTTTCTCTTTCTTTCCTTTTCTGTTTGCCTCTTCTTCTCTCCCTTTCTCCCTTTCCTTCTTTCTTCTCTCTCTCTGTGTCTTTCTTTCTTTCTTTCTCTTTTTGTCTTTCTCTCTCTCGCTTTTTCTGTCTTTCTCTCTTCCCTCTCTTTTTCATTCTTTCTTTCTCTCTCTTCCCTTTTTTGGTCTCTTTTTCTCTTTTTCTCTCTCTTCTCTGTCTTTCTCTCTGTGTTTCTGTCTTTCTTTCCATCTTTTTCTTTCTTTCTATCTCTCTCTTTCTGTGTTTCTTTTTCTGTCTTTTTCTTACCTTTTCTGTCTCTTTCTCTGTCTGCCTCTCTCTTTTTCTCTCCCTTTCTTCCTTTTCCCTCTCTCTTCTCTTTTTTATTCTTTCTTTCTCTCTCTTCACTTTTTTGTCTTTCTTTTTCTCTATCGTCCTTTCTCTTCTCTCTGTCTCTCTTTGTTTCTGTCTTTCTTTCCCTTTTTCTTTCTATCTCTCTTTCTCTGTCTTTCTGTCTTGTTTTTCTCTTTGTCTTTTTCTTTCTTTTTCTCTGTCTCTCTGTCATTCTTTCTTTCTCTGTCTGCCCCTCTCTTTTTCACCCATTCTTTGTTTCCCTCTCTCTTCTCCCTGTCTTTCTTTCTCTCTGTCTCTTTCTCTGCCTTTCTCATTCTTTCTTTCTTTCTTTCTCTCTCTCTTCACTTTTTGTCTCTTTCTTTCTTTTTCTCTTTCTGTCTTTCTCTTTTTTTTCTTTCTTTCCCTGTCTTTTTCTCTCTCTCTCTCTGTATGTCTTTCTTTCTCTCTCTGTTTCTCTGTTTCTCTCTCTCTCTCACCCGCATCCCTGCCTCTTCCGTGGCCTCGGCCACGCTCCCCCACCCGTGGCTCCTCTCCCGCGTGCTCCCAGCCAGATATTTTTAAACGCCTCCCGGCAGCAGCTCCGCACTGCAAGCGCATCAGCCAAAATACCTCCCACGGAGGAGAGCTATATATAGAGCGCGGTGCGCAGCCAGCCAGACAGCGATGTGCAAGATGCGCAGGAGGGTTGCGTCCCCAAGCCAGGGCACAGGTGAGCCTTGGGTCGCCACCCTGAAATGGGCTGAATGGGGTTCGAGGCCACGACACAAAAGGACGTTAGTGAGACGCAACAAATGGAGCAGCAATAAAGCGCGAGAGTCCCCAAAATTCAAGAAATTCCGTTTTTTTCCTGAAAGGAATCAATACCAGAACAAACGCCAGGAAGAGGAAGAACAGCTCATTTATGGAAATAGTCCTGGACTGACGACCATAATTGAACCCAAAGGTTGTGCTGTTAACTGAAACAGCGGTGAAGACTGACGGCAGAGAAAGACCTCCTGGTCCATCTCGTCTGCCCTGATACTACGTCCTGTATTTTATCTTAGGATGGATCTATGTTTATCCCAGGCATGTTTCAATTCAGTTCCTGTGGATTTATCTACCACGTCTGCTGGAAGTTTGTTCCAAGGATCTACTACTCTTTCAGTGAAATAATATTTTCTCACGTTGCTTTTGATCTTTCCCCCAACTGACCTCAGATTGTGCCCCCTTGTTCTTGGGTTCACTTTCCTATTAAAAACACTTCCCTCCTGAACCTTATTTAACTCTTTAACATATAGAAATGTTTCAATCATGTCCCCCCTTTCCCTTCCGTCCTCCAGACTATACAGACTGAGTTCATTAAGTCTTTCCTGATACGTTTTATGCTTAAGACCTTCCACCATTCTTGTAGCCCGTCTTTGGACCCCTTCAATTTGATCCATCTCTTTTTGTACGTGAGGTCTCCAGAAGTGAACACAGTATTATTCCAAATGTGGTCTCACCAGTGCTCTATGCAGCGGGATCACAATCTCCTTCTTCCTGCTTGTTATACTTCTAGCTATGCAGCCAAGCATCCTACTTGCTTTTCCTACCGGCCAACCACACTGCTCACCCATTTGGAGACTGTCAGAAATCACGACCTCTCAATCCTTCCCTTCTGAAGTTTTTGCTAACACAGAACTGCTTGTTAAGTGGATCAAGGCAGTTATTTCAATTAGTAACCGAGTCGTTAAGTGAATCCGGTCAGAAGGTCACAAAAGGGAGACCTGGACGCTGTGACCGTCATAAATATGAGCCAGTTGCCAAACATATGAATTTTGATCATGTGATTTCAGGGTGTGTGTTTGTGTGCTACAACAGTCATAAGTGTGAGACATGGTCAGGGCACTTTTTTCTGTTCTGCTTTAACTTCAAACGGTCACTAAATGAATCGTTGTAAGTTAAGGACTGCCTGTATTTCCTATCCTCTGCCACTTTAAGACACCATGGACCTGAGCTCCAAAGTATTGGGGCTTTGGAATTCTGGGAGTTGAAGTCCACAAAAAACTGGTGTCATGTAGAGTTGGAGGCTTTGGCCTGCCACCTGCCTGAGGAATTCTGGGAGTTGAAGTCCGTACATCATGGCTGAGGAATTTTAGGGGTTGAAATTTACAAAACCTGGCTAGAGAATTCTGGGAATTGAAGTCCCTGAGGAATTCTGGGAATTGAAGTTCCTACATCATGGTACCTACATCAGTCTTCGGAGAGGGGCGGCATATAAATCTATTATTATTATTATTATTATTATTATTATTATTATTATTATTATTATTTATTTATTTATTTATTTATTTTATTATTTATTATTTGGATTTGTATGCCGCCCCTCTCCGAAAACTCGGGGCGGCTCACAACAAGTGAAAAAACAATCCAATACATAATCCAATTAATTAAAATATTAAAAGTTTTTTTTAAAAAAAACCCTATACTAACATACACACACACAAGCATACCATGTATAAATTCAACGTGCCCAGGGGAAGATGTTTAGTTTCCCCATGCCTGACGGCAAAGGTGGGTTTTGAGGAGTTTACGGAAGGCAGGAAGAGTAGGGGCAGTTCTGATCTCCGGGGGGAGTTGGTTCCAGAGAGCCGGTGCCGCCACAGAGAAGGCTCTTCCCCTGGGGCCCGCCAACCGACATTGTTTAGTTGACGGGACCCGGAGAAGGCCCACTCTGTGGGACCTAATCGGTCGCTGGGATTCGTGCGGCAGAAGGCGGTCTCGGAGATATTCTGGTCCAGTGCCATGAAGGGCTTTAAAGGTCATAACCAACACTTTGAATTGTGACCGGAAACTGATCGGCAGCCAATGCAGACTGCGGAGTGATGGTGAAACATGGGCATACCTGGGTAAGCCCATGACTGCTCTCGCAGCTGCATTTTGCACGATCTGAAGTTTCCGAACACTTTTCAAAGGTAGCCCCATGTAGAGAGCGTTACAGTAGTCGAGCCTCGAGGTGATGAGGGCATGAGTGACTGTGAGCAATGAGTCCCGGTCCAGATAGGGCCGCAACTGGTGCACCAGGCGAACCTGGGCAAACGCCCCCCTCGCCACAGCTGAAAGATGGTTCTCTAATGTGAGCTGTGGATCGAGGAGGACGCCCAAGTTGCGGACCCTCTCTGAGGGGGTCAGTAATTCCCCCCCCAGGGTAATGGACGGACAGATGGGATTGTCCTTGGGAGGCAGAACCCACAGCCACTCCGTCTTATCCGGGTTGAGCTTGAGTCTGTTGACACCCATCCAGGCCCCAACAGTCTCCAGGCACCGGCACATCACTTCCACCACTTCGTTGACTGGGCATGGGGTGGAGATGTAAAGCTGGGTATCATCGGCATATTGATGATACCTCACCCCATGTCCTTGGATGATCTCACCCAGCGGTTTCATGTAGATGTTAAATAGCAAGGGGGAGAGGACCGACCCCTGAGGTACCCCACAAGGAAGAGACCTCGGAGTCGACCTCTGACCCCCCACTAACACCGACTGCGACCGGCCAGAGAGGTAGGAGGAGAACCACTGAAGCACAGTGCCTCCCACCCCCAACCCCTCCAACCGGTGCAGAAGGATACCATGGTCGATGGTATCGAAAGCCGCTGAGAGATCGAGGAGCACCAGGACAGAGGATAAACCCCTGTCCCGGGCCCGCCAGAGATCATCCATCAACGCGACCAAAGCCGTTTCCGTGCTGTAACCAGGTCTGAAGCCCGACTGCTGGGGACCTAGATAATCGGCTTCTTCCAAGGACCGCTGGAGCTGGAGTGCCACCACCTTCTCGACAACCTTCCCCATGAAGGGAAGGTTGGAGACTGGACGATAGTTGTTGAGTACGGCTGGGTCCAGGGAAGGCTTCTTGAGGAGGGGGCGCACAAGCGCTTCTTTATAGAGTGGTGGAAAAACTCCCCTCCCCAAGGAAGCGTTGGTAATCTCCTGGGCCCAGCTCCGTGTCACCTCCCTGCTGGCCGAGACCAACCAGGAGGGACACGGATCCAGTAGACAGGTGGCGGAACTCACAGCTCCAATGGCCTTGTCCACTTCATCAGGTGTCACCAGATCAAACTCTCCCCAGACAGGTGGACAAGTACGTGCCCCAGTCACCTCGACTGACTCATTGTCAGTCGACTCTGTTTTACAATTGGAGTCGAGGTCGGCCCGGATCTGAGCGACTTTATCAGCGAAAAACGTGTTAAACTCCTCGGCACTACTCTGCAAGGGCTCCCCAACTCCCCCCTGGTTAAGAAGGGAGCGGGTCACCCTAAACAGAGCGGCCGGGCGGGATTCCGCTGATGCAATCAAGGCGGCATGGTACGCGCATCTTGCCGCCTTGAGCGCCACTTTGTAAGTCTTAATGAAGGCTCTTACAAGTGTTCGATCAGATTCAGACCTGCTCTTCCTCCATCGCTTCTCTAGACGTCTCTTTTGGCGTTTCAACTCCCGGAGCTCCTCGTTGAACCATGGGGCTCTACGGGGTCTAGTGCCACGGAGAGGTCGCAAAGGCGCAATCCGGTCGAGAGCCTCCGCAGCAGCCGTATTCCAGGCCTCCGCAAGAGACTCCGCCGAACTGTGGATGAGTGCCTCTGGAATAACCCCAAGCTCCGTCTGAAAGCCCTCTGGGTCCATCAGGCGTCTGGGGCGGAACATCTTCATTGGTTCCGCCTCCCTGCAGGGAAGGATTGGAGCCAGGAAGTCAAGCCGTAGTAGAAAATGGTCTGACCATGACAAAGGCACTGCTTCTAAGCCCCTTAGTCTCAGACCATTAATCAATTGCTCGGAAAGGAATACCATGTCAGGTGCGTGCCCTCCCTCATGAGTCGGACCCCGTACTACTTGAGTCAGGTCCATGGCTGTCATGGTGGCCATGAACTCCTGTGCCAACCCAGAGGTTTCGCCGAGTGACGGCAGGTTGAAGTGCCCCAAGACAATAAGTCTGGGGAACTCCACCGCCAACCCGGCTACTTCCTCGAGTAGCACAGGCAGGGCTTTTGACACGCAGCTGGGAGGCAGGTACGTGAGAAATAAGCCCACCTGAACCCCTAAGTCCAACTTCATCAAGAGTGACTCGCAACCCGCAATTTCCGGAGCAATGAGTCCACGTAGGCAAAGGCTCTCCCTGGCTATAATAGCCACTCCTCCCCCCCTTCCCTGGGGTCGAGGTTGGTGCCATATCTGAAACCCGGCTGGGCAAATTTCAGAGAGAGGAACACCTCCCTCTGGGCCCAGCCAGGTTTCAGTAATACATGCCAGGTCGGCCTCCTCATCCAGGATCAGATCCCGGATGAGGAGAGCTTTATTGACCACCGACCTGGCATTAAGCAGCAGCAACCTGAGTCCAGGTTGCTGCTGCTTAATATTATTATTATTATTATTATTATTATTATTATTATTATTATTATTATTATTATTATTAATATTATTAATATTATTAATATTATTAATATTAATATTAATATTAATATTAATATTAATATTAATATTAATATTAATATTAATATTAATATTAATATTAATACTAATACTAATACTAATACTAATACTAATACTAATACTAATACTAATATTAATATTAATATTAATATTAATAATAATAATAATATTAATTAGATTTGTATGCCGCCCCTCTCCGAAGACTCGGGGCGGCATACAAATAAATAATAAACTAAATAACTAACTAATAAACTAAACTAACTAACTATGGCTGAGGAATTCTGGGAGTTGAAATCCCTACTTTGTGGCTGTGGAATTCTGGGAAATGAAGTCCACAAAACCTGCCTGGAGAATTCTAGGAGTTGCAGTCCACAGACCTTAAAGTGGCTTAAAATTTGGAACCTTCCCCCTAGAAGCCCTGGTCTTAAGCGGGTGGAAAAATTAACCCGAAATCACAGAGCGGAATCAAAGAGAGAGATAAAGTAAAAAATGTTCGGCGAGAAGAAGCCACCGGGAACGGGGCCTGGGGGAAAGAAGTCGGAGTCGTGGTGCGCTGGGAACTGGAAGTGGGCCAGGGGCGATGATGGTGTGTAGCTGCAATAGCAAGAAGAACACCACAAATAGACTTTCTGGCTGCGTCAACCGGAGGGCCATTTCCAAATTGCCAAATGCAATTGTTCCATCTCATTTCTATTTTTGGTCAAGGCTCATCGGGGGCCCTGGCTCCACATTCTGGGTGCTTGAAAGACAGAAGGAAGGAGGAGGAGCAGCAGATTTAAAATAAAACATAAAAACCAAGGGGAGGCGGTTTAAAGAAGTGGGTCCCTGAAAGATCCAAGAAGACTCGATCCGAAGTCAGGCCAGAGAGCCCTCACGCGTGCTCACCATCGCTTAGTCAAAAGAAGGCGGTGGCATGGAAATGCAATTGAAGATTCAGTTGCTAGGGGATTCTGGGAGTTGAAGTCCATACTGTGTATCCCAGCTGGGGAATTCTGGGAGTTGAAGTCCACATATCCCGGCTGGGGAATTCTGGGAATTGGTCCCTATGTGGTAGCTTTGAACTCCTGGAAATTGAAGTCCCTGGAGAATTCTGGGAGTTGAAGTCCACAAACGCTTTCTGGGGAATTCTGGGAACTGAAATCCACATAACATGGCTGGGCAATTTTGGGAGTCAAAGTTCAGAAATGTTTGCTTGGGAATTTTGGGAGTTGAAGTTCCCTGCATGGTGTCTTTGCATTCATTCATTCATTCATTCATTCATTCATTATTTATTTATTTATTTATTTATTTTTATTTATTTATTTATTTTTATAGAAACATAGAAACATAGAAGGCTGAGGGCAGAAAAAGACCTCATGGTCCATCTAGTCTGCCCTTATACTATTTCCTGTATTTTATCTTACAATGGATATATGTTTATCCCAAGTAGGTTTAGATTCAGTGAGTGTGGATTGTTCCAAGCATCTACTACTCTTTCAGTCAAATAATATTTTCTCAGGCGGCTTCTGATCTTTCCCCCAACTAACCTCAGATTGTGTCCCCTTGTTCTTGTGTTCACTTTCCTATTAAAAACACTTCCCTCCTGAACCTTATTTAACCCTTTAACATATTTAAATGTTTCGATTTATTTATTTATTTATTTATTTATTTATTGATATTTATTTATTTATCCTTATTTATCCTTATTTATCCTTATTTATCCTTATTTATCCTTATTTATCCTTATTTATCCTTATTTATCCTTATTTATTTATTTATTTATTTCTGGGAGTTGGAGTCCACGCGCCCTGGTTGGGGAACACTGGGAGTTGAAACCCCTGCATGGTGGACAGACACAGGCCGCTGCAGTTGAACCTTTGGTCACCTGCTTCCCAAAGGCAGGACGAGCGTGCTGGACATAACCTTTTAAATGTTTGCTCAAGTCCCCACCCCCTCCCCCTGCTTTCACCATCTTTGTTTTCCAGGCTCTTGCATTTTAAAAAAAGGCCATTTATTTTTATTACTTTTTTTTTTTTTTTTGCATTCTTCTGCAGATGTCAGACAGGCCTGACTCAGCCACGCTGGGACGTTTCCGGGACTTTTTTTTGCCGTCCGCTGTTTGCAAAGGGGGCCTGCAACGTTTTTCTCACCATAAAGCAATAAATAACCCTCCCCGAGTCACCTTGCTGCAGAATGCTTGTCTCAGCTTTCTCCAAGGATCTTTCCTGGGGGCTCTGGAGGATACAGGGCAGGAGGACAGGCTTCAATTCTTCTCCTTCCAAGATAAGTAATCCGGTGGGATTCATATCAGCCCTGACCTTTAATCCCTTACTCTTTATTTATTTTTATTTTTATTTTTATTTGTTGGATTTCTTGAGCCAAAAAGGGGCAAAAAGAAAAGAAATTCCTGCTCTGGACAGAAATCAATAAGATCAAGTAAGAGGCAATGTTTTTAAAGTAAGGGTTTTTAACTGTTTTGCTTTTTTAATCATTGGATTTGTATTTTGTATTGTTGTGAGTCTTCAGAGAGGGGCGGCATACAAATCTAATAAATAATAATAACAATTTGCTGGAAGCTGCCACTGGCCAAGCTCAAAAGTCAAAATAGATCAATAAATAAACAAACAAAATAGATCCCCCTTTTGCAATGCTGTGCAAAACAAAGGAAGGACTCATAAAACTTGGAAATGATCCATTCAAACACGATGCGAGATTGCTGCTAACGTCTTATTGACGCAGGAGCACAAGGATCGTATTCATTGAGTCTGTCATCTGCACCTCCATCACTGTCTGGTTTGGTTCTGCAACCCAACAAGACCGACACGGACTTCAGAGGAGAATCAGAACTGCAGAACAAAACAGTGGCTGCCCACCTGCCTTCCATTGAGGACCTGTAGACTGCATGAGTCAAAAAGAGGACGGGGAAAATATTGACTGACCCCCCCTCACATCCTGGACACAAACTGTTTCAACTCCCACCCTCAAAACGTTGCTACAGAGCCCTGCACAGCAAGACAACTAGACACAAGGACAGTTTTTCCCCCAAACGCCATCACTCTGCTAAACAAATAATCCCCTCAACACTGTCAAACTATTTACTAAGTCTACACTACTGTTACTACTAGTTTTTCTCATCATTCCCATCACCCATTTCCTCCCACCTAGGACTGTATGACTGTGACTTGTTGCTTGTATCCTAAGATTTTTATTAATATTGATTGTTTCCTCATTGCTTATTTGACCCCTATGACCATCATTAAGTGTTGTACCACATGATTCTTGACCAATGTCTCTTTTTCTTTTATGTCCACTGAGAGCATCTGCACCAAAGACAAATTCCTTGTGTGTCCAATCACACTTGGCCAATAAAGAATTGAATTCTATTCTATTCTATTCTATTCTATTTCTCTGTCCCCGGTGTTCAGTTTCAATGTGTATACAGGAAATCTGTGGATTTAATACCAGGTAGTTCAGTCCCTTTCTTTGATGGATGCAAACCATCTCTTTTGCAGTTTTTCATTGGATTAATCATGATTAATGAAACCAAAGCCTTCCCTTTTACACCACTCTTTTAGCTACACATTAAACTTTGCTACACCTTAGCCTTTCCCTTTTTGTTCCTTAGGTACAGGTACAACCTCTGAAAAGATAAGCCTACATCCTATACTAAGTTCATACCCTAAGCTCTGGAAGTCATTCTGCACAGAAAGTACCGTATTTTTCGGAGTATAAGATGCACCATTTTCCTCCCTAAAAGAGGCTTAAAATTCAATTGCGCCTTATACTCTGAATGTAGCTCCCCACCCCAAGCTTTTTTTCCAGCCCTAACTGGGTGCTAACAATCTTCCCAGCTCTTACCTTGCAAGTTCTTTCATTGTTACTCTCTGCAAAGAATGTTTTACAAGCTCTAAGTCTTTGCAGGGTATTTTTCATTGCTTTAACTTGCTCCGAATAAGTTTCTTTCCAGCCCTAACCAGGTGTTAACGATGTTCCCAGCTCTTACCCGCTTGCAAGGTCTTTCATTGTTACTCTCTCCGAATAAAGTTTTTTTAAAAAGTCCTTAACCAGGGGATAAAATAATCTGCTGAAGCTGACCAGACTAAAGATGCGGGCCAGGTGAATACCTGGTAAGCAGATTCTTTTCCTCAGCTTCCTCCCCAAAAGCTACGATGTGTCTTATACTCCGAAAACTACAGTACGTCTTTTTGGAACAGATCATTTGTGCCAAGATGTATAATAGCATCAACAACACAGCCCTTATTGGCATTCTTGACTATCATAAGAATAGCCTCTCATCTTTGCTGGCAGAAGCACCTGGCAGATCGCTTACAACTGAATCACCAACCAGAAGGTGGCTCCTCCCCTTGGTTACCTGGCTGCTCTGGTGGGACTGATGGGTAATATGTCATTCACGCTTTCCACTTTCCAAGATAAGCTCTTCATCTTGGACCACGATCTTCTGCTTATTTGAGTTATCGTTATCACAACTAGCTGGACTTGTCCATTTAGTGTCCCTATTAAGGTCAGCAAGGGCACTATATCTGTTATACTCGGACACAGCAAAAGCTTTGTGTTTACTGTATTTTTTCCAGGGGGGGGGGGAGACACTGGAATATAAGATGCACCTAGGGTTTTGGGGGAGGGAAATAGGGAAAAGAATCTGCTTACCAGGAATTCCTCTGGCCAGTGTACTTAGCCAGCACATTATTTTATCGCCTGGTTAGGACTTTAAAAAAACTTTATTCAGAGAGAGTAACAGAATATCCTACGAAAACAGACTAACAATCCTGGGCCTAGAAAGCCTAGAACTACGGCGCCTAAAACACAATTTGAGTATTGCCCACAAAATCATATGCTGCAACGTCCTACCGGTCAATGACTACTTCAGCTTCAACCACAACAACACAAGAGCACGCAACAGATTCAAACTCATTACGAACCGCGCCACACTTGACTGTAAAAAATATGATTTCAACAATCGAGTTATCGAAGCGTGGAACTCATTGCAGGACTCAATTGTGTCAACCCCTAACCCCCAACATTTCTCCCTTAGACTATCCATGATTGACCTCTCCAGGTTCCTAAGAGGCCAGTAAGGGGCGTACATAAGTGCACTGGTTTGCCTTTCGTCCCCTGTCCAATTGTCTTTCCTTTCTTTCACCTATCATATGTATTTTCTTCCTTTCATATATCCTCTCCTCTAAGTTCACTTTCACCCTCTTTTATATTATCACATGTCTATTTTTCTTCCTATGTATTTGTGTATTGGGCAAATGAATAAAATAAAATAAATAAAATAAATTTTTAAAAAATAATGAAAGGGCTTGCAAGCCGGTAAGAGCTGGGAGCATCGTTAGCACCTGGTTAGGGCTGGAAAGAAACATTTGGAGCAAGTTAGACCAATGGGAAAAAAAACCCAGGAAAATCTTAGGGCTTGGAAAACATTCTTCACAGAGAGTAACAATGAAAGAGCCTGCAAGGTAAGAGCTGAAAAGATCATTAGCAGCTAGTTAGAGCTTTAAAAAAAAGCTACATTCAGAGTGTAAGATGCATCCAAATTATCAGCCTCTTTTAGGGAGAAAAAAGGTGCATCTTATACTATGAAAAATAGATATGTTTCACAGCTCTCAATTTGCCAGATCCCACAGGTGTCCATACTGCCCTGCAGGATCTCTGTGGTAGAGGGGGCTGATAGCATATTTATTTGTTTGTTTGTTTGTTTGTTTGTTTGTTTGTTTGTTTGTTTGTTTTAATTTATTTAGCTGGCTGGAGAATTCTGGGAGTTGAATTCCATAAGTCTTAAAGTTCCCAAGTTTGATCTTAAGGGTCAGGTTAGGGACAGACCAGTATGGAGAAGGTATCTCTTAAGGATGCGGCCTGTCTGTCTATCTATTGGTTAATCAAAGTATTTATCAATTAATTTATCTAGCTAGCAAACTATCCATCTCTATCTATCCATCCATCCATCCATCTATCTACTAATGATACATCTGTCAATCTATTCATCTACCATCTCCATCCATCTCTGTATCTATATCTACTGTATCTATCATTTGCCTATCTATTGTTCAGCTGGTTGACCTATTCATCTATCAATCTTTTTATCATTCTATACATCACTCACATAAATATTTATATATTTATCTATTTATTTAACAACCAATCAGTTTATCAAGCTAGCTAACTAATCACTATCAATCTATCCATTTCTCTCGCTCCATATATTGATTTATTAAACTATCCTATCAATCATCTATCAATCTATCTATCTATCTATCTATCTATCTATCTATCTATCTATCTTTCCTCTATCTATCATCTATCTACTATCTCTTTCTATCTATCATCCATCCATCCATCTATCTTGGAGTAAGCAAAGTTGGCACTTCTATGACATGTGGACTTCAACTCCCAGAATTCCTGAGCTAGCATGCATGGCTCAGGAATTCTGGGAGTTGAAGTCCACAAGTCATAGAAGAGCCAATTTTGCCTACCCCTAAATTCTATATCATCCATCTATCTATCCACCCACCCACCCACCAATCAATCAATCAATCAATCAATCAATCAATTTATCAATCTATCATCTCTCTATATAGCTAATTATCTATCTATCTGTTTATGTATCTATCCATCCACCCCATTCCATTCCATTTATTTGCCATCGATCTCAGAAAAAGTGACCAGCGTACACCAATTAAGAAAATATCTAAAAACTATCCTCATTAAATATATATATCTACGAAAACAAATATATATATATATAGCTGAAGGGATTGGATACTGTAGCCTAGAGGATAATTCTCTGCCTTACAAGGCAAAGGTTGCAGGTTCAAGTCCCAGTGGGTATGGCTAGCTAATGAGGCCAAAATAAGGCTGAAATAGATCTATCCTAGTCTCCCTTAATTTTCAAATTCAGCAAAAAAACATTTGACATATATATACACGAAGCTTAGTACCGGGAAAAATACATGCATTAATGGGAATAAGGAGATCGCTGACCATTTCAATAGCTACTTCTGTTCAGTTTTCTCAAAAGACACCTTACAAAATAATACTATAGAGGGATATAGCATTGCCTCCAACTGTACGGATTCAGCTCCAGTGATCTTAGAAGCCGATGTCTTAGAAGAACTTGAACGATTAAAGATAAATAAGGCAATGGGTCCAGATGGCATCCACCCCAGAGTTCTTAAAGAACTCAGATCTGTCATTGCTACCCCCCTGACTGATTTGTTTAACCAATCCTTGTTAACAGGAGATGTTCCTGAGGATTGGAGAATGGCAAGTGTTGTGCCTATCCACAAGAAGGGCAGTAGAGAAGAAGCTGGTAACTACAGGCCAGTTAGCTTGACATCAGTTGTCGTTAAAATGATGGAGACTCTACTGAAAAAGAGGATAAATCAGCACCTAAAAAACAATAAATTATTGGACCCAAATCAGCATGGCTTTACTGAAGGCAAATCATGTCAGACTAATCTCATTGATTTCTTTGACTATGTCACAAAGGTGTTGGATGAAGGTGGTGCCGTGGATATTGCCTACCTGGACTTCAGCAAAGCCTTTGATACGGTTCCACATAAAGAGCTGATAGATAAATTAGTGAAGATTGGACTTAATCCCTGGATAGTTCAATGGATTTGCAGCTGGCTGAAGGATAGACACCAGAGGGTTGTTGTGAATGGCGAGTATTCTGAGCAGAGTCAGGTTACAAGCGGTGTGCCACAAGGGTCTGTTCTGGGTCCTATTCTTTTTAATATGTTTGTGAGTGACATAGGGGAAGGTCTGGTAGGGAAGGTTTGCCTATTTGCCGATGACTCTAAAGTGTGCAATAGGGTTGATATTCCTGGAGGCGTCGGCAATATGGTAAATGATTTAGCTTTACTAGATAAATGGTCAAAGCAATGGAAACTGCAGTTTAATGTTTCCAAATGTAAAATAATGCACTTGGGGAAAAGGAATCCTCAATCTGACTATTGTATTGGCAGTTCTGTGTTAGCAAATACTTCAAAAGAAAAGGATTTAGGCGTAGTGATTTCTGACAGTCTCAAAATGGGTGAACAGTGCAGTCAGGCAGTAGGGAAAGCAAGTAGGATGCTTGGCTGCATAGCTAGAGGTATAACAAGCAGGAAGAGGGAGATTATGATCCCGCTATATAGAATGCTGGTGAGACCACATTTGGAATACTGTGTTCAGTTCTGGAGACCTCACCTACAAAAAGATATTGACAAAATTGAACGGGTCCAAAGACGGGCTACAAGAATGGTGGAAGGTCTTAAACATAAAACGTATCAGGAAAGACTTAATGAACTCAATCTGTATAGTCTGGAGGACAGAAGGAAAAGGGGGGACATGATCGAAACATTTAAATATATTAAAGGGTTAAATAAGGTCCAGGAGGGAAGTGTTTTTAATAGGAAAGTGAACACAAGAACAAGGGGACACAATCTGAGGTTAGTTGGGGGAAAGATCAAAAGCAACATGAGAAAATATTATTTTACTGAAAGAGTAGTAGATCCTTGGAACAAACTTCCAGCAGACGTGGTAGATAAATCCACAGTAACTGAATTTAAACATGCCTGGGATAAACATATATCCATCCTAAGATAAAATACAGAAAATAGTATAAGGGCAGACTAGATGGACCATGGGGTCTTTTTCTGCCGTCAGACTTCTATGTTTCTATATGTGTGTGTGTGTGTGTGTGTGTGTGTGTGTGTGACTTCTTTTTTGCTGAATTTGAAAATTAAGGGAGACTAGGATAGATCTATTTATATATATATATGAGTCATTGTTTGAAAAAACTAGGCCAAAGTTCAACAGGAAAAGCTTTCCAATCCCAACCCAGGAGACCAAATTCTTGACATCTGTCTCCGGGTAAGCCCCGGTTTTTCTCAAGGACGGCTGACGAGGAATTTGCAGGGCTGAGCATTCAAAGAGAGATCCCGAGAATCGCAGTCACAATCCCTCCCAGATTCCGGGACCTAGTTAGTACCTATGGGTAGAGTACTCTTGGGAAAGGAGGCTCCGCTTAGCCCCGAGAGCCACAAAACGGACCAACCTTCCCTCCTCCTGCTTTCCCCAAAAGCTACTACCCACTTTTTCGCACACCCTTTCAACAAGTCCACAAAGGAACTGTTGTGAAACACACACAACTCTCTACATCTTCATAAGGTTCAGGAGGGAAGTGTTTTTAATAGGAAAGTGAACCCAAGAACAAGGGGACACAATCTGAAGTTAGTTGAGGGAAAGATCAAAAGCAACGTGAAAAAATATTATTTTACTGAAAGAGTAGTAGATGCTTGGAACAAACTACCAGCACACGTGGTTGGTAAATCCACAGGAACTGAATTGAAACCTGCCTGAGATGAACATATATCCATCCTAAGATAAAATACAGGAAATAGTATAAGGGCAGACTAGATGGACCACGAGGTCTTTTTCGGCTGTCAATCTTCTATGTTTCTATGTTTCGCCTATAGACGGAGGTGGAGTAGCCTCCACATGGCTGACCCCACACCCCCCTTCAACCAGGACACACCAGCGTGCAGCAGCGTTCTTTCCGTCCCCTGTCCTAACTTTTCCTCTTTTATTTTTCTTACTAGCATCATGTAAATGAATATTATTATTTCTTTACACACCTCCAAAATGTACTTGACAAAACACATAAATAAAAAAATTAAATACATAAAAGTTTGTTCCCAGCCTCCTTTCTGGAGACACCAGGAAGCAAGGCAGCCAAAAAAAAAAAAAGAGGAAGAAATCAAAATAAAGCAAAATACAGGAAGAATTGCAGAAGAAAAAAACCCCAGAAAATGAGGAAGGCTCCCTGGCCCCTTCCGGTAAACCAGGTAAATATGA
The DNA here is from genome assembly GCF_031021105.1 of Erythrolamprus reginae. Taxonomy (NCBI): domain Eukaryota; kingdom Metazoa; phylum Chordata; class Lepidosauria; order Squamata; family Dipsadidae; genus Erythrolamprus; species Erythrolamprus reginae. The sequence goes on along the minus strand of NC_091954.1, from coordinate 117,144,160 downwards.
ACAGTGGGGACCAGCGAGCCCAAAACCCACTGAGATGACCAAAAGGTGGGAAAAAATTCCCGCTTCAGCAAGCCTCCAAATCCGGGCAGGTACGCCAAACTTATCCCAGCCTGCCAGTCCAAGTTCTCTAAGGAGACCCCCCCCCCAGCCCTGTGGGAAGGGGTTGCTAAGGCCACCGAGGCTGGGCTACACCCAAGAGACCCTCCGTACTTACCCCAGCCAAAAGCAGAACCAATGGGGACAATATTTTTTTGCTGTAGCCCTGGAGCAAAAATCTTCCGCCTGACCACAAGGAAAGGCAGAAAGAGAGAGAGAGGAAGAGAGTTGGGGGGGGGGAGGAAGGGAGGGGGGGGGCTTAATCCCGGCGCCAAGGAATTCCAAACTTCCCCCAGGCCTGAGTCACCTCCCCCTCCGAAAAGATGGGGGCACGGATAAACATTTCCAAATATGGAGATCATAACTCGAAATGCATGTTAAGGGGAAAAAGTCAGGCTTCACTCGGAGCGGAATTCCCCCCCCCCCCCCGCCCAGCCTGGGGGGTGTTTGTCAATGATTAACTTGGAAGTTACTACACACCGAGCATCCTGCCCACGGGGTTGCTCTAGGCTCCTTCCAAGGGGGTTGGCAATGCCAGCTCACCTGTGCCCACCTACCTGTGCCATTGAAAGCGATGCCATAACCTGTAGAAAGGTGCAAACCCGGGATTCCTTTGTGGGTTCCCAAACTTGACTGCTGGTCTGCACGAGTGTATTGTTATTATTTATTAAATTTATTATAGAAACATAGAAGATTGAGGGCAGAAAAAGGCCTCCTGGTCCCTCTAGTCTGCCCTTATACTATTCCCTGTATTTTATCTCACGATGGATCTATGTTTATCCCAGGCATGATTAAATTCAGTTCCTGTGGATTGACCAACCACGTCTGCTGGAAGTTTGTTCCAAGCATCTACTCCTCTTTCAGTCAAATACTATTTTCTCACGTGGCTTCTGATCTTTCCCCCAACTTTCCCCTCAGATTGTGTCCCCTTGTCCTTGTGTTCACTTTCCTATTACAAACACTTCCCTCCTGAACCTTATTTAACCCTTTAACGTATTTCAATGTGTCAATCATGTCCCCCCTTTCCCTTCTGTCCTCCAGACTAGACAGATGGAGTTCATGAAGTCTTTCCTGGTAAGTTTTATCCTTAAGACCTTCCACCATTCTTGTAGCCCGTCTTTGGACCCCTTCAATTTTGGCAATTTTATTAAATTTATATGCCGCCCTTCTCTGAGTCTGTATGACTATACAGTGTAGTTTGTGGTTTTTATTGACTAGTTTTATTGGGGTTTTAACGTTTGCATTGTTTTATATTTGACTTATCTCTGTATTTTTTAATATGTTGTAAACCACCCTGAGTCCCATGAGATTCGGTGGCATATACTGTATTTTTCGTAGTATAAGATGGCGATTTAAACGAGTCTACAGAGAGGGGCGGCATACAAATCTAATGAATGAATGAATGAATGAATGAATGAATGAATGAATGAATGAATGAATGAATGAATGAATAAATGTCTTAAGGGTAGGTTCGCACAACCAGGTTAGAGAAAGGCCCAGGATGGACGCACAAGCCTAACCTCGTTTCAGAGTCCACCTTGGGTGGAGTTTGGGTGCCACGCATGAGGCACCAACGTTCCAGATAACAGCAGCACACAAACACCTGTGTGCAAACAAGGAAATGGATGGACGGACGGCGCCATCCGATTCAAAACCCCGCCCTTCGAACGCAGCACCCAGGCAGGGCTGAATTCAAGCGGGAACAGCAACAGCAATAGCACTTAGACTTATATGCCGCTTCCTAGTGTTTTTCCAGCCCTCTCTAAGCGGTTGACAGAATCCGCCTCTTGCCCCCAACAATCTGGGTCCTCATTTGACCCACTTGGGAAGGACAGAAGGCTGAATCGACCTTGAGCCGGTGGTGAGGTTTGAACCGCTGAACTACAGCTGGCAGTTAGCTGAAGCAGCTTGCCGGGCTGCACTCTAACCACTGCGCCACCCTGTCTCCCTTCCTTCCTTCCTTCCTTCCTTCCTTCCTTCCTTCCTCTGAGTCTCTTTCTTTCTCTCTCTTCCTAAATTCCTTCCTTCTTTCTTCCTTCCTTACTTTCGTCCTTCCTTCCTTCCTCTGAGTCTCTCTTTCTCTCTCTCTCTCCCTCAATTCCTTCCCTCCCTCCCACCCTCCTTCCTTCCTTCCTTCCTCTGAGTCTCTTTCTTTCTCTCTCTTCCTAAATTCCTTCCTTCTTTCTTCCTTCCTTACTTTCGTCCTTCCTTCCTTCCTCTGAGTCTCTCTTTCTCTCTCTCTCTCCCTCAATTCCTTCCCTCCCTCCCTCCCACCCTCCTTCCTTCCTTCCTTCCTTCCTCTGAGTCTCTTTCTTTCTCTCTCTTCCTAAATTCCTTCCTTCTTTCTTCCTTCCTTACTTTCGTCCTTCCTTCCTTCCTCTGAGTCTCTCTTTCTCTCTCTCTCTCCCTCAATTCCTTCCCTCCCTCCCACCCTCCTTCCTTCCTTCCTTCCTCTGAGTCTCTTTCTTTCTCTCTCTTCCTAAATTCCTTCCTTCTTTCTTCCTTCCTTACTTTCGTCCTTCCTTCCTTCCTCTGAGTCTCTCTTTCTCTCTCTCTCTCCCTCAATTCCTTCCCTCCCTCCCTCCCACCCTCCTTCCTTCCTTCCTTCCTTCCTCTGAGTCTCTTTCTTTCTCTCTCTTCCTAAATTCCTTCCTTCTTTCTTCCTTCCTTACTTTCGTCCTTCCTTCCTTCCTCTGAGTCTCTCTTTCTCTCTCTCTCTCCCTCAATTCCTTCCCTCCCTCCCTCCCTCCCACCCTCCTTCCTTCCTTCCTTCCTCTGAGTCTCTTTCTCTCTCTCTCTCCCTCAATTCCTTCCTTCTTCCTTCCTTCCTTCCTTCCATCCTTCCTCTGAGTCTCTCTTTCTCTCTCTCTCTCCCTCAATTACTTCCCTCCCTACCTCCCTCCTTCCTTCCTTCCTTCCTTCCTTCCTTCCTTCCTTCCTCTGAGTCTCTTTCTTTCTCTCTCTTCCTAAATTCCTTCCTTCTTTCTTCCTTCCTTCCTTTCTTCCTTCCGTCCTTCCTCTGAGTCTCTCTTTCTCTCTCTCTCTCCCTCAATTCCTTCCTTCTTCCTTTTCTTCCTTCCGTCCTTTTATTTAAAAAAGTTTTTTTTAAGAAGCAACAGCTGCTTGTTTGAAAGAGTCTCCCGCTCGAGCAGGGGGTTGGACTAGAAGACCTCCAAGTTCCCTTCCATCTCTATTGTGATTGATTGATTGACAATGCCCTCCAATGGGCCAGGAGGGAGGGGCTTCTCGGGAACTCTGCTCTGCATCGCAAGGAAGCCCCCGAGAGATGCTGGTGGGTGGCCCGAGACAGAAACATCTCAAAACAAACCCACAAAACTCTCCCAAAGAAATATCTCCCAGGAGCTGAAATTCAAGGAATGCAGATCCCCAGCAGGAAGAGGCTGGACAAGCCAAGATTGTGGGGGAAGAGAAACTGCGTCGCTTCCAACAAGCATTTGCTTATCGGAGTCTGGAGGCAAAGAGGCAAGAGATCCTGGATTTGGCCATATATGGCCAGGCTCAGCTCACAAAGCAACCTCCCCATGTTCTCCAGATTTGGGGGCTTGGCGCAAGAACGTAGGAAGGAAGGAAGGAAGGAAGGAAGGAAGGAAGGAAGGAGAGAAAGAAAAGAGGGAGGGGGTGGGAGGGAGGGAGGAAGAGGGAAGGAAGAGAGAGAGAGAAAGAAAGAACGAAGGAGGGGAGAGAAAGAAAGAAAGAAGGAGGGGAGCGTAATAAAGAAAGGAAAGAGGGGAGGAAAGACAAGAGAGAAAGAAAAAAGAAAGAAAGAAAGAAAGAAAGAGGAGGGAGGGGAAGGAAGGAAGGAAGGATAGAAAGAGAAGAGAGAAAGAAGGAAAGCTTCCTTTACTGCTCTTGCAACTTCCGACGGCCGTAACTTTGAGGATTGTCCACAAGTGCACAGCGACATCTTAATCCAAAGATGGAATTGAATCCAAACGCACAAAGCACACAGACTTGTCTACTCACCAGTTGGTCAAGGATTCAACTTCGGGGTTGGGGGGGGCAGCCACTTGGGGATCCCTCTGGCAGCCCTGGAGGGGGGGCAGAGAAAGAGGGTCTCAGCACACAAAGCCTTTCCAAACGAGGGGTATCCCAAGAGCAGCGGGTGGGGGAATTCTGGGAGTTGAAGTCCACGCGTCTTAAAATGGGCCAAGTTAGAGAAGCCTTCATGGAGGGTGTTACTCCAACACTGCAGGTTCCCAAAAAGAGATCGGACAGACATTTGGGTGCAAAGATTTAGTAGGGATTCCTGCTTGAGCAAGGGGGTTGGACTAGAAGACCTCCAGGGTCCCTTCCAATTCTGTTATTCTGGCCTCCCTCCCTCCCTTTCTTTCCTTCTCTCTCTCTGTCTCTTTGTCTCTCTTTATTTCTCTCCCTTTCTTTCTTTCTTCCTTCCTTCCTTCCTTCCATTCTCTCACTCTTGCTGTCTCCCTTAATTCCTTCATTCATTCATTTTTTTCAATTCTCTCACTCTGTCTCCTTCAATTCCTTAATTCCTCCCTCCCTCCCTTCCTTTTTCTCCTTCCTTTTCTTCCATTCTCACACTAAGTCTCCCTCAATTTCTTCCTTCCTTCTTTTCTTTTCTTCCATTATATCACTCTCTCTGTCTCTCTCAATTTCTTCCTTCCTTCCTTCCTTCCTTCCTTCCTCTGAGTCTCTCTTTCCCTCTCCCTCAATTCCTTCTTTACTTCCTTTTTTAAAAAAAAGGTTTTTAAGAAAACACAGGACCTCCTCCCTGATCAGAGGGTTGGACTAGAAGACCTCCAAGTGACTGGCCCAAGGCCAACAAGCTGCCTTTCACGGCTAACGTGACACTTGAACTCACAACCTCCGAGTTTCTAGCCTTGTGATTTAACCACTAGACCACACTGTCTCCCACTCTGCAACTTTCCCAGCTGGCTTCCAACATGCATAGCCCACGGAGGGGGGGTGCGGGGGGGCTGCATTCACTTAACAACACTGCGAGCTTGCAGTGATTTACTTAACAGCCATCGCAACAACAAAAAAGCTGAACAATTGGGTGGGGTTGACTGAACAGCCACCTTAAAACTGCGATCCGGGGTGATTCAGAAAAATCTGACTTTTATTATTATTATTTTTATTATTTTTTGCACCGGTTTTTAAAACTGCATGACCCCCAAAATGCAAAACAAACCTTGCTATAAAAGGCTTGAGAAACTGTCGGCAAAGCGGGGGGAGGGGGGTGCAAATTCCACGACATATTAGGAAAAAATTTCCCAACATTTCAAGTTGTTTCACAGTGAAAAGAAATCTGCACTGCGTGTAAGGTTGTTTTTTTTTAAAAAGCTGGGGGGGTTGTTGAAAAGAGAACCAGGACTTGGGAATCTACCGGTGGCTCAGTTGGATGATCACTAGAGGCCCTATTGAGTTCTCCTGAGCTTCTATGCCAGTCAAAATCAGATAAATTCTATGAATTGGAGGGGAGGGGCAATCAAAATTGGATTCCAATTTTTTATGTATTTATTAGATTTTTTATCCTGCTTAAGCATGAAAGTTGGTGAGTTCTAGTTCTAACTTACACCAGCTGGGTGACTTTGGGCCAATCACCAGGAGACGGTGAGTTCTAGTTCTAACTTACATGACTTTGGGCCAATCAATATGCTGATGATACCCAGTTGTACATCTCCACCCCATGTCCAGTCAACAAAGCAGTGGAAGTGATGTGCCGGTGCCTGGAGGCTGTTGGGGCCTGGATGGGTGTCAACAGACTCAAACTCAACCCGGATAAGACGGAGTGGCTGTGGGTTTTGCCTCCCAAGGACAGTCCCATCTGTCCGTCCATTACCCTGGGGGGGAGGAATCATTGACCCCCTCAGAGAGGGTCCACAACTTGGGCGTCCTCCTCGATCCACAGCTCACATTAGAGAACCATCTTTCAGCTGTGGCGAGGGGGACGTTTGCCCAGGTTCGCCTGGTGCACCAGTTGTGGCCCTATCTGGACAGGGATTCACTGCTCACAGTCACTCATGCCCTCATCACCTCGAGGTTCGACTACTGTAACGCTCTCTACATGGGGCGACCTTTGAAGAGTGTTCGGAAACTTCAGATCGTGCAGAATGCAACTGCGAGAGCAATCATGGCTTCCCCAAATATGCCCATGTTACACCAACACTCCGCAGTCTGCATTGGTTGCCCATCAGTTTCCGGTCACAATTCAAAGTGTTGGTTACGACCTATAAAGCCCTTCATGGCACCGGACCAGAATATCTCCGGGACCGCCTTCTGCCGCACGAATCCCAATCACCAAGAGGCGGTGAGCTCTAGTTCTGCCTTAGAGGTATGTTCACCAAGTTGAATTATCTATAAAAGTATCCGAATTATTTATAAAGAAACAGAGGGAACATAAAAATCTAACCAAATAAACCGAAGTGCATAAATAAACCTGGTTAGAGGAGTTCCAAAGTTTGAAAAACAGGGGCGAGAATTCTTTATTTCGCTCCGTTTAAACACTTACAACGAAACAGGAGAAAAGCTGCAAGGGTCCCTTGGGGGAAGTGAACATTACAAGGCCTGACTTGGCTACACAACCTGCCTCAACCCGGGTGTCAAATTGAACTATTTTTCCAGGTTGGCACCAATCTAAACCCAGCCCAGTGGCTGCATTCACACACAACAAGCTAAGCCACCCAGAAACCAAACCAAGGTTCTCCATCCAAGCCTTGCAGGCCTGAAAACAAGCAGCGGGGCTCCTACACAGCAGCTGTGGTGTGAACACAATTGTTGTGACTCGCACTGTGTCCCCCACCTCCCGGTTAGGCAAAGTCACCAATCCTCCCAGGTCAAAATAACAGAGATTTTCCTTTGAAAACCAGTGGCAAAAATATTGCAAGCCAACACGTTTGGAATCGCCTGCAATTCCACAAAACAATCCATTATTCATATCAGGCGGGCACAGCTGATTTTGCACATGGTTTTCATGTGCTCCAAATATGCTTCCCACCCCACCCCAAAAAAAGGCAATTACGCATCTTTGCTAGTGCCTGTAGACTGCACCAGACAAAAAGAGGGTGGTGAAAATATTGACTGACCCCTCGCATCCTGGACATAAACTGTTTCAAAACTGACCCTCAAAACGTTGATACAAAGCCCTGCACACCAAGACCACTAGACACAAGAGGAGTTTTTCCCCAAACGCCCTCACTCTGCTAAAGAAATAATTCCCCCAACACTGTCAAACTATATACTAAGTCTGCACTACTATTACTACTAGTTTCCCCCATTGTTCCTATCATCCATCACCTCCCACTTATGACTGTAGGACTGTAACTTGTTGCTTGTATTCTTAGGATTTATATTAATATTGATTGTTTCCTGATTGCTGATTTGACCCCGATGACAATCATTAAGTGTTGTACTTCATGATTCTTGACAAATGTCAAGACCGGACAAGAAACAACAGATGGAAACTAATCCAGGAGAGAAGCCACCTAGAACTAAGCAGAAGCATCCCAACAGTGAGAACAATTGAGCCGTGGAACTGCTTGCCACCAGAGGTTTGTGGGTGCTCCATCATTGCAGGCTTCCAAGAAGAGACTGGACAGGCATTTGTCTGAAATGTTAAATGCTTTCCTGTCTGAGCCAAGAGTTGGACTAGATGACCTCCAAGGTCCCTTCCAGCTGTATTATTCTATACTCAGTGGACGGACCTAAAATCATAGAGTTTGAAGAGACCTTGGAGGTCTTATAGTCCACCCCCCTTGCTCAAGCACTTTAGTAGTTGTAGGTGGTCCATCCTTGGAGGCTTTTAAAAAGACCCGTGTCTCAAATTGTATGGGGCACATTGGTTGGTGCCAGCAGATGCACATGTCCCCATACCCATCTCCTCCCTCCCCACACCTGTGAACTGCCCTGCGCATGCGCACAATCCCCCTTGTCCCCCTGCATGTGCACAGGCCTCACTGAAGCCTGGGACGGTGAAAAAACGGCCCTATGGGCAAAGCAGAAGTTTGAAAAAACAGACTTCCGGTTTGCTGTTTTTCGCCCTCGTGAGGCTTCAGAAAGCTGCCCTGAAGCCCCAAAATGCAGAAAACGGCACAACAGGCAGACCGGAAGTCCGCTTTTCCTGAAGCCTCCAGAGGGCGAAAAATAGCACAACAGGCAAACCAGAAGTCCGTTTTTCCAAACTTCTGGTTTGCCCATTTGGCCATTATTGTAAGCTTCCTTAAAGCCTCCGGAGTGTGAAAAATTGTTTCTTCATTGCTTATTTGACCCTTATGACAATCATTAAGTGTTGGACCTCTTGATTCTTGACAAATGTATGTTTTTCTTTTATGCCCACTGAGAGCATCTGCACCAAAGACAAATCCCTTGTGTGTCCGATCACACTTGGCCAATAAAATTCTATTCTATTTTCTATTCTATTCTATTCTATAACACCACAACGAGCAACCTATAAAGCCCTTTATGGTATCGGACCAGAATATCTCCGGGACCGCACGAATCCCAGCGACTGGTTAGGTCCCACAGAGTTGGCCTTCTCCGGGTCCCGTCGACTAAGCAATGTCGTTTGGCAGGACCCAGGAGAAGAACCTTCTCTGTGGTGGCCCTGACCCTCTGGACCCAGCTCCCCCCCAGATATCAGAGTTGCCCCCACCCTCCTCGCCTTTCGCAAGCTCCTTAAATCCCACCTCTGTCGTCAGGCATGGGGGAATTGAAATTTTCCCCTACCCCCTAGGCTTATAGAATTTATACATGGTATGTTTGTATGTATGTATGAGTGGTTCTTTAAATTGGGGTTTTTTAGATTGTTTTTAATATTAGATTTGTTCACATTGTCTTTTTTATTGTTGCTAGCCACCCCGAGTCTTCGGAGAGGGGCGGCATACAAATCTAATAAATAAATAAACAAACTCAGAAGTCTCTTTTTCTGGATTTCCACTTTCCCTGAAGCCTCCAGAGGGCAAAAGGGCCTTGCCCAGGGCCGAAAATCAGCTGCCTAGCGCATACATGCACACAGGAGCCGACGTAGGGCAACACCTCAGGTGCCCTCCAATACTTCTCCACGTGCCACCTGTCTCACGCGTGCCATAAGCTCGCCATTATGGGTATCCGGTCTCCCGCTGGAGCAGGGGGGCTGGACTACAGGACCTCCAAGGGCCCTTCCCACTCTATTAAATGTGACGGAATCCGCAGCCCGTTTACAAATGCTTGACACAAACCAGCATCAAACCCTGGGGAAACCTCCATATAAGGGCATTCAGGCTTCTCGGAGGGAAGACTTCCCGCAGACACAAATGAAGCAACCGGCTTCCAAGCATTCCATTCCTCTCCACGAGGCCTCGGGCGAGTGTGCAAAGTTGCACACTTACGGAAAGTGAGGGAAGGGAGGGGTCTGGGTGCCTCCTGCCCTTTGACCTGGCCTACGAGTAGTCCTCGACTAACAGCCGTATTCGTTTAGTGACCAAAGGTACAACAGCTGCTGGAAAGAGTTTTAATGACCGCCGCAGCATCACGTGATCAAAATTTGGGCAAGCGACTCGGTCACAGGGTGCCGGGGCAAAAAAAGGTCGTAAAATGTGGCAAACGACTGTCTCACTTAACGACGGAAGGCTTGGGCTCAGTTGTATTCCAAATGTTAAGTCCGCGGCCGAACGTTGAGTGGATAAAAGATAATTTCTCCTTTTTTAACGTATTTTTTTAACCTCCTTGCTTGGTGGTCTTTCATCTCGCCCCTCACCGCTCCCTCTGACCCCCAGAAACGGAGCGCCCACAACTTCTGGTGGCAAGCTGTTCCGCTGGTTAATGTTCCTCACTGTTTCTCCTTAATTCCAGGCTGTTTCTTTCCTTGATGAGTTTCCATTCATTGCTTCTTATCCTAGTTTTTTGAGAAATACTGTATTTTTTTTAGTATAAGACCCACCGGAATATAAGACACACCTTCGTTTTTGGGAAGGAAAATAGGGAAAAGAATCCGCTTACCATCTGGCTCGCGTCTTTAGTCTGGTCAGTTTCAGCACATTATTTTATCCCCTGGTTAAGGGCTTTAAAAAACCCTTATTTGGAGAGAGAAACAACGAAAGAGCTTGCAAGCCAGTAAGAGCTGGGAACGTCATTAGCACCTGGTTAGGGCTGGAAAGAAACATCTGGAGCAAGTAAAGTAATGGGGGGGAAAAGCCCTACAAAGACAGGGCTTGGAAAACATTCTTCACAGAGAGTAACAATGAAAGAACTTGCAAGCCAGCAAAAGCTGGGAAGATTGTTAGCATCTGGTTAGGGCTGGAAAGAAACCTACTCAGGGCAAGACACCTCGAGGCTTGACTACTGTAATGCTCTCTACATGGGGCTACCTTTGAACAGTGTTCGGAAACTTCAGATCGTGCAGAATGCAGCTGCGAGAGCAATCATGGGCTTCCCTAAATATGCCCATGTCACACCAACACTCCGCAGTCTGCATTGGTTGCCGACCAGTTTCCGGTCACAATTCAAAGTGTTGGTTATGACCTATAAAGCCCTTCATGGCATTGGACCAGATTATCTCCGGGACCGCCTTCTGCCGCACGAATCCCAGCGACCAGTTAGGTCCCACAGAGTGGATCTTCTCCGGGTCCTGTCAACTAAGCAATGTCATTTGGTGGGACCCAAGGGAAGAGCCTTCTCTGTGGCGGCCCCAGCCCTTTGGAACCAACTCCCCACAGAGATTAGAATTGCCCCCACCCTCCTCGCCTTTCGTAAACTTCTTAAAACCCACCTCTGCCACCAGGCATGGGGGACTGAGATATTCTTTTCCCCTAGGCCTTTACAATTTACGCATGGTATGTCTGTGTCTATGTTTGGTTTTTATAATAAGGGTTTTTTTAGTTATTTTAGTATTGGATTGGATTGTTACATGCTGTTTTTATCATTGTTGTTAGCCGCCCCGAGTCTACGGAGAGGGGCGGCATACAAATCCAATAAATAAATAAATAAAGTCAGAGTAATGAAAAAAACCCTGCAAAGACTTAGGGCGTGGAAAACATTCTTTGCAGAGAGTAACAATGAAAGAGCCTGCAAGGGAAGAGCTGGGAAGATTGTTAGCAACTAGTTAGGGCTGGGGAAAAAAGCTACATTCAGAATATAAGACGCCTCTCTTAGGGAGGAAAACGTCCGAAAAAATACAGTAAATTGACTTCCTTATGGCAGTTTGGGGGGGGGGGTTGGACTAGATGACCCCCAAGGTCCCTTCCACCTCTGTTATTCTGTCTTCAATACTCATTCTTTGCTCCAGACTAGACAGACCCAATTCCTGCAACCATTTTTGATCAGTAGACAAAAGAAACACAAGCCAAGCCAAGCCCATCATGTTCTAAAGTCCATTTAAACCGGACAGAGGCCAAGATTTTTTCCGGGCAGCTAAGCCAGGATTCACTTGGCTTGTGATCTCTGGATTCTTCCTGCTGAACCGGCTGTGCAAGGTTGGTTGGTTTGGTTTTTTTCTTTTTGGTCTCCATTCTGTTTTCATGGAGATTTATGACGACAGAATACAATGAAAAGTGTAAATAAAGATTTACAACAAAGATTTGAAATGAAAGATTTTTCAAGGCCCAGGAAGGGCCCAGCTGCCTCCCCAATCTTTCCAGAATGCAGGGACTCCTCCGTTTGCAACCATCCATTTAGCACTAAGAAAAGTGACTTACATCCAGTCCTCACACTTACAACCACAGTCCTGGGATCAAAATGTCAGCAACCAGTTTCAGCATTCCAAGATCCCTCCATCGTAATCTGGCTTCCAACGAAAAACTGGATTAATGACTGCATGGTTCGCTTAATGACCACATGATTCACTTAATCTGAATGATTTGCTTAATGACTGCATGATTCACTTAATGACCACACAATTTGTTTAATGACCACATAATTCACTTAATCTGAATGATTTGCTTAATGACTGCATGATTCACTTATTGACCATATGGTTTGCTTAATGACTGCATGATTCACTTAATGACTACATGCTTCACTTAATGACTGCATGCTTCACTTAATGACCACACAATTTGTTTAATGACCACATAATTCACTTAATGACCACATGATTCACTTAATGACCACACGATTCACTTAATGACCACATGATTGACTTAATGACCATAAAGTTCATTTAAATGACATGATTCACTTAAATGACATGATTCACATAATGACCACATGATTCACTTAATGACTTCATGATTCACTTAATGACATGATTTACTTAATGACCGGATGATTCACTTAATGACCAGATGATTCACTTAATGACCAGATGATTTGCTTAACCACCAGGACAAAACCAATGATAAACCTCACCATGTCTCCTTTAAGGACCGCCCTGCTTAGCAATGGAGATCCTCTCCCCCCATTGTTGTCATAAGTCAAGGACCACTGGTAAGCATAAATTGACTTAGGTGAGTGTCCATCTTACTTTTCTTCAAATTATGACCATAAATGAGCCCAAAATTTATGTTGCTAAGTGAGGAATTTGATTAAGTAGACAACTGTCGTGTGAAAAACGGGTCACATGTCACTTTTCTCAGCACTGTTGTTAAACTTTGAACAGCCACTAAATAAACTGATGCAAATTGAGAATTACCATTTGACTGAAATATCATTTGTATAATATCATTTGACTGAAAGAGGAGTAGATGCTTGGAACAAACTTCCAGCAGACGTGGTTGGTCAATCCACAGGAACTGAATTTAAACATGCCTGGGATAAACATAGATCCACCCTAAGATAAAATACAGGACATGGTATAAGGGCAGACTAGATGGACCAGGAGGTCTTTCTCTGCCGTCAATCTTCTAGGTTTCTATGTTTCTATAATCCAGATCCTCTGATATTTGGGGAGGGGGTGAGGAGGTAGAAAACTATCATTAACATTGGGGTTCCGGTCTCTGCCCCCTCCTTTGTTAGGTGACCAGCCTTGACCGGAACATCCCCCAAATCGTGCGTTAGGATAGAACAGAACTGAATCACCGTCGGAAGGGACCTTCGAGGTCATCTAGTCCAACCCCCTTTTTAAATACCATTTGTGACAGACAGCTGTCCGGCCTTTTCTTGAAAGCTTCCTGAATTAGTCACGCAGGTAGGTAGTTAGTGAGGTGGGTAGGTAGATAGACAGACAGGAAGCCCTCAATTTATAACAGTTCCGTTTAGTGACCGTTCGAAGTTACAATGGCACTGGAGGTTTTTCACACTTATGACTGTTGCAGTCGCTCGTTTTTACAGTCAAAATGCTTGACCACTGACTCATATGACAGGTTGCACGCAAGATCCCACGGTCACATGATTCCCCCCATGCGACTTTCTGACCGGCAAAATTGATGGAGAAAACAGATTCGCTTAATGACCACATGGGACATAACGGCCGCAGTGATTCGCTTAACAAATGTGGCAGGAAAAGTAGTAAAACTCGCTTTACAAATTTCTCGTTTAGCAACATAAACGCTGGACTCAGCGGTGGTCATATGTTGAGGACTAGCTGTTCCAGTTCATCTGTCTGGAACCCATATCACATCTCGGACATCAACACCCTAGAAAATGTTCAAATATACTTCACCAGAAGAGCCCTTCACTCCTCCACTCGAAACAGAAGACCCTACGAAAGCAGACTATCAATCCTAGGTCTTGAAAGCTTAGCGCTATGGCGCCTAAAACACGATTTGAGTATTGCCCACAAGTTCATATGCTGCAACGTCCTGCCTGTCAATGACTACTTCAGCTTCAACCGCAACAACATAAAAGCACGCAACAAATTCAAACTTAATATTAATCGCTCCAAGCTTGACTGTAAAAAATATGACTTTACCAATTGAGTTGTCGAAGCGTGGAACTCATTACCGGACTCAGTAGTGTCAACCCCTAACCCCCAACATTTCTCCCTTAGACTATCCACGATTGACCTCTCCAGGTTCCTAAGAGGTCAGTAAGGGGCGAGCATAAGTGCACTAGCCTGCCTTTCGTCCCGTCGTCTCCTTATCTCATATCTCATATATCTTTTCTTCCCTCATATATCTTCTCCTCTATTTTTATATCTTCTCTTTATATATAATACTTCATGTCTATTCTCTTCAATAGGTATTGTGTATTGGACAAAATAAATAAATAAATAAAATAAATGTCAACAGCTGGGTGGGTAGATAGGTGGGGAGGAGCACGTAGGTAGACAGCTAGTTGGGTTAGTACAAGGGTAGGCAAAGTGGGCTCTTCTATGGCTTGTGGACTTCAACTCCCAGAATTCCTGAGCCAATCGTGCTATGCTATGAATTCTGGGAGTTGAAGTCCACAGGTCACAGAAGAGCCAACTTTGCCTACCCCTGGGTTTGTAAAGTAGGTAGGTAGGTAGGTGAGCAGAAAGGCAGGTGGGTGAGTAGGTTGATACATAAGTAGGTAGGTAGGCAGGTGGGTGAGTAGGTTGATAATAGGTAAGTAGGAAGGCAGGCAGGCAGGCAGGTGAGTAGATTGATAAATAAGTAGGTAGGTAGGTAGGTAGGTAGGTAGGTAGGTAGGGGAGTAGGTTGATAAATAGGTAGTGAAGTAGGGAAGCAGGCAGGTGAGCAGATTAATAAATAAGTAGGTAGGTAGACAGGAGTGAGTAGGTTGAGAAATAAGTAGGTAGGTAGGTGAGTAGATTGATAAATAGGTAGGTAGATAGGCAGATATATAAATAAATAAGTTGGTAGGTAGGTAGGTGGGTAGGTAGGAAAGAAGGAAGGTATGAAGGAAGGTAGATAGGCAGGTAGGCACGTCCATGCGTAGGTAGGTGGGTGATAGGTAAGCAAGGGAGTAGGAAGGTCCAGGTAGAGAGGGAAAGGGAGGGGGGAGGTCGGTGGAGAGGTAGCTAGATAGGAAGTCGTGGCCAGGCAGAGGTGAGCATGGCTGGGTAGGGGGGGGGGGGGGCAAGGAAGGTTCGATTGCCTTGCCAAGGCGCTAGTCCCCAAGGTCTCCCCTTTGGTGCTCCTCCCTCCGCAGCCTTCCCCGGGCGGGGAGCCTGGGGGAGGGGTGTCCTGGCCGCTGCTCGGGGTGGGGGGGATTTCGAGCTTTGCAAGGAGGGAGGGGAGAGCGCGCTGGCCAACCGGGCGCCCGCAGCAAAGCGCCGCCTTCTCCGCGGACGTCACCCCGGAGCGCTGCCCCCCTCCTTTGCCTGGCCGCCCCTCCCGGAGAGGGACCCCCGCCCTTCCCGCGGAGGAGGGGGCTCCGGCCGGGTCCCGCCAGGCGAGGCTCTGCAAGCGGGCGCCCGCCGGGGGAGGAGGAGGAGGAGGGGAGGCGGCCATACCTGCGGGTGGAAGGAGGCGGGAGGCTGCAGCGGGAGGCCTCGGGCGGCGGGGACGGCGGGAGCCGAGAAGGAGGAGCCGTCGGCGGGGCGGAGAGGCGCCCGCACAGCCCCCGCCCTGCCCGCCCGCCGCTCCGCCCGCGGGAAGCGGCCGGGAGGGTGGGCAGGAGGGAGGCGCGCCCCGGCCATTGCCCGGCCCGGCTGGGAGCCAGGGGCTCGGGAGGCTCTCCGGGCTGACCCCCACCCCCCGCCAGGCTTTTCTTCGGACAGAAGGAAGGGGGAGGGTCCCCGACTGGACTTTCTTGGGGTGTTTTTCTCCTTTTTTCTTCTTTCTCTTTCTCTTTTTCCTCCATTCTTTGGCCCTTTTCCTTTTCTTCTTTTTTCTTCTTCTTTTTTCTCCTTTTCTTTCTTTTTTCTTTAACTTTCTTTTTTCCTTCCTTCTTTATTCTTTTTAGAAGCAGAAACCTAGAAGATTGACGGCAGAAAAAGACCTGGTCCATCTAGTCTGCCCTTAGACTATTTCCTGTATTTTATCTCAGGATGGATCTGTGTTTGTCCCAGGCAGGTTTACATCCAGTTCTTATGGATTCATTCTTTCTTCCTTCCTTCCTTCCTTCCTTCCTTCCTTCCTTCCTTCCTTCCTTCCTTCCTCCCTCCCTCCCTCCCTCCCTTCCCTTCTCTTTCCTTCCTTTCTCCCTTCCCTTCTCATTCTTTCTTTCCTTCCTTCCTCATTCATAGAAACATAGAAGATTGACAGCCCTCCTGGTCCATCCAGTCTGCCCTTACACTATTTCCTGTATTTCATCTTAGAATGGATCTGTGTTTATCCCATTCATGTTTCAATTCAGTTCCTGTGGATTTATCAACCACCTCTGCTGGAAGTTTATTTATTTATCCAATACACAATGATACACAATGAAGGTTATAGAAGATATATACTCGAGTGGAGTGTATTAAAGAAAGAAGAGAAGAGAAAACATAGTAACAAAAATATAACTATGAGAGAATAGCAGAAAAGATATAGGGATAGAAGAGAAGATATATGAGATATTGGAAAGACTATAGGACAGGGGACAGAAGGCACTCTGGTGCACTTATGCACGGCCCTATATTTGTTCCAAGCATCTACTCCTCTTTCAGTCAAATAATATTTCCTCACGTTGCTTCTGATCTTTCCCCCAACCAACCTCAGATTGTGCTCCCTTGTTCTCATGTTCACTTTCCTATTAAAAACACTTCCCTCCTGAACCTTATTCAACTCTTTCACATATTTATTTAGATGAAGTGGACAAGGCCATTGGAGCTGTGAGTTCCGCCACCTGTTTGCTGGATCTGTGTCCCTCCTGGCTGGTTTCGGCCAGCAGGGAGGTGACACGGAGCTGGGTCCAGGAGATTGTCAACGCTTCTCTGGGGAGGGGGTCCTATTTATCAACCTACTCACACACCCATCTCTCTACCTGCCTGCCCCCCTACCTACCTACCTAACTACTTATTTGTTTATCTCCATATATGCCTATCTACCTACCTATCTATCAACATACTCACCTACCTACCTACCTATTTCTCAACCTACTCACTCCTGTCTACCTACCTACCTACTTATTTATTTATCAATCTACTCACCTGCCTGCTTCCCTGCTTCCCTACCTATCTATCTACCTACTTATTATCAACCTACTCACTCACTTGCCTGCTTGCCTGCTTATCTCTCTACCTACCTACCTACCTACCAACTTATTTATTTCTCAACCTACTCACCTGCCTGCTTCCCTGCTTACCTATTTATCAACCTACTCCCCCACCTACATACCTACTCACCTACCTACTTATCTACATACTTATTTATCAACCTACTCACTCACTTGCCTGCTTGCTTGCTTGCCTGCCTACCTACTTACATACCTACCTATCTACTTATTTAGCAAATAAATAAATAAATAAATAAATAAATAAATGTTTCCAACTTCTGTCCTCCAGACTCTACAGCAGTGGTCCCCAAACTACGGCCCGTGGGCCACATGCGGCCCACTGAGGCCATTTATCTGGCCCGCGGGTCTTTTCCAAGGCCGCACTGGAAAAGCAGTGAGAACGTCCCCCTCAATCTTATCTCACCCGAGGTAAAGTAAGGCTTGCTGAAAGCCGAGCTGGGCACAACACACACACACGAACACACCCGCCACCTCCTCTTCTTTGAGTTACTAGCTCCTGTTTTCTGAATGGGGATTGAATGGGAGTCCGGGGTCGGAGGGTGGAGGCTTGTCGGGTGAGTCCTCCGTGGGGAGAGAAGAGGGAGGGTGAAAGAGGGAAAAGAAAGAGAGAGAAGTGGAGAGAAAGAAAGAAAAGGGGAAGAAAAGGGGAAAAGAGCGAGGGAAAGATAAGTGGAGAGGAAGGAAGGGGGGAGGGAAGGGAGGGAGGGAAGGAAGGGGGAGAAAGAGATGGAGAAAGGGAGGGAGGGAGGAAGAGAGATAGCAAGAGAGAGAGTGAGAAAGAGACAGAGAGAGCAAGAGACAAAGAAAGCAAGAGAGCAAGAGAGAGAAAGCAAGAGAGAGAAAGAGAGTGAGTGAGTGAGTGAGAGATAAAGAAATAAGGTATGTGCAGTGTGCATAGGAATCTGTTCATAGGTTGTTTTATAGTCCGGCCCTCCAACAGTCCGAGGGACAGTGAACTGGCCCCCTGTGTAAAAAGTTTGGGGACCCCTGCTCTACAGATTGAGTTCCTTAAGTCTCTCCCGATCAGTTTTATGCTTAAGGCCTTCCACCATTTTTGTAGCCATCCTAAGATAAAATACAGGAAACAGTATAAGGGCAGACTGGATGGACCAGGAGGTCTTTTTCTGCCGTCAGTCTTCTAGGTTTCTAAAACTTAACACAAGTCGCTTTTTTCAGTGCCATCCAGTGAAAGCCTGCTACCGTTCTGGTAGTGATTTGGGGGATGTGTACGCAGCTGAGCGCCCCTGACAAGCCGAATCTTGTGTGAAGACGCTCGTGCTAGCAAGACTTTGCCAATTTTCACCAATTATTTGCTTCATCGCAAAGCAAAAATATTTGCGAAAATTGCTGAAATTTCAGTCGCTTGGGCAGAAGCGAAATTTTGCACCAGCGGGTGCGCGCGGGCCCACGGTGGCATCACAGGGCGTGCCGGTAGCACCAAAGACGGCAGGCCTTCCCTGGTGAGGTTGCAACTCCAAACAGTCACTAAACAAACCGTTATAAGTCGAGGACGGCCCCCAATTCCACCCTCCCCACCCTTTAAAGCCACAGAGCCGCAAATGCGTCAGGGAAAATCTCCCCATAGCGCGTTTGCTATCCAGGCAGCGAGATGAACAAACGTGGCAGCTTGTGGGAACAGCAGCGATGTCAACAGAGAAGGGGGGGAAATGCCCTTATCCCCCCCCCCTTTTCTTTGTTTTTTTTCATTTTCCTTTTTGGCAGGGGAGAAAGTTGGCCAAGCTGTCGAGAGAAGATTGCCACTTCCCAGAGCCAAGCAAGAGAACGACAAATCTTAAAAACGTCTCATCCAAACACGCGGCGAAAATTCCCGGCGAGTCAAAGAAAGAAAGAAATTGCTCGTTTCTTCTGCCTGATTTCAAAGAGTTTTTGGGAAGCCCCCCCACCTCCCCAGGCTGGGTTTTGGGGATCAGGGGTCTCGGCTGCTTGGAGAAACATTCAGCCCTACATGGCATCGGACCAGAATACCTCCGGGACCGTCCTCTACCGCAAGAATCCCAGCGGCCGATTAGGTCCCACAGGGTTGGCCTTCTCCGGGTCCAGTCGACTAAGCAATGTTGTCTGGCCGGGCCTAGGGGAAGAGCCTTCTCTGTGGTGGCCCTGGCCCTTTGGAATCAACTCCCCCCCGGAGATCAGAACTGCCCCCACCCTCCTTGCCTTTTGTAAGTTGTTGAAAACTCACTTGTGCCGCCAGGCATGGGGAAATTGACACCCCCCCCTAACTACTTGGTTTGATTGGGTTATGTGATTATTTTATTATAAGTGTTTTTGAATTGTGTTTTAAATATTGGATTTGTACATTGTTTATGGTTGTTGTGAGCCGCCCCGAGTTTTCGGAGAGGGGCGGCATACAAATCTAATAAATAAAATAAATAAATTCACCCTCCCCCCTTTCCCTTCTGTCCTCCAGACTCTACAGATTGAGTTCATTGAGTCTTTCCTGATAAGTTTTATGCTTAAGATCTTCCACCATTTTTGTAGCCCGTCTATGGACCCGTTCAATTCGATCAATATCGTTTTGAAGGTGAGGTCTCCAGAAGTGAACATAGTATTCTGTGAAAATATTGACGGAAACCTCGCATCCTGGACATAAACAGTTTCAATTCCTACCCTCAAAACATCACTACAGACCACCAGACAACTAGACACAGGGACAGTTTTTCCCCGAACGCCATCACTCTGCTAAACAAATAATTCCCTCTACACTGTCAAACTATTCACTAAGTCTGCACTACTATTACTACTAGTTTTTTCTCATCATTCCTATCACCCTCCCACTTAGGACTGTAGGACTGTAACATTTTGCTTCTATCCTTAAGATTTTTATTAATATTTTATCTTCGTTGCTTATTTGACCCCTATGACAATCATTAAGTGTACCTCAGGATTATTGACAAATGTCTCTTTTTCTTTTATGTCCACTGAGAGCATCTACACCAAAGACAAATTCCTTGTGTCCAATCACACTTGGCCAATAAAGAATTCTAAGAATGGTTCTAAGTCACTTTTTTTCAGCATCGTCGTAACTTTGAGTGGTCACTGAACAAACTGTTGTATGTTCAGGAATACAGTGGTTCCTCTACCTAAGAAGGCCTCTACTTACGAACTTTTCTAGATAAGAACCGGGTGTTGAATATTTTTTCGCCTCTTCTCAAGAACCATTTTCCACTTACAAACCCAAGCCTGCGAAACTGTAACCAGAAAATGCAGGGAGAAGCCTCCATGGGGCCTCTCTAGGAATCTCCTGTGAGGAAACGGCTAGAAAATGCAGGGAGAAGCCTCCGTGGGGCCTCTCTAGGAATCTCCTGTGAGGAAACAGGACCGGAAGAGCCAGGAGAAGACTTTGTGGGGCCTCTTTAGGAATCTCCTGGGAGGAAACAGGGCCAGAAAAGGCGGGGAGAAGCCTCTGTGGGGCCTCTCTATGAATCTCCTTGGAGGAAACGGCCAGAAAAGGCCGGGAGAAGCCTCCGTGGAGCCTCTCTAGGAATCTCCTGGGAGGAAACAGGGCCAGAAAAGGTGGGGAGAAGCCTCTGTGGGGCCTCTCTATGAATCTCCTTGGAGGAAACGGCTAGAAAATGCAGGGAGAAGCCTCCGTGGGGCCTCTCTAGGAATCTCCTGTGAGGAAACAGGACCGGAAGAGCCAGGAGAAGACTTTGTGGGGCCTCTTTAGGAATCTCCTGGGAGGAAACAGGGCCAGAAAAGGCGGGGAGAAGCCTCTGTGGGGCCTCTCTATGAATCTCCTTGGAGGAAACGGCCAGAAAAGGCCGGGAGAAGCCTCCGTGGAGCCTCTCTAGGAATCTCCTGGGAGGAAACAGGGCCAGAAAAGGCGGGGAGAAGCCTCTGTGGGGCCTCTTTAGGAATCTCCTTGGTGGAAACGGCCAGAAAAGGCCGGGAGAAGCCTCCGTGGAGCCTCTCTAGGAATCTCCTGGGAGGAAACAGGGCCAGAAAAGGCGGGGAGAAGCCTCTGTGGGGCCTCTCTATGAATCTCCTTGGAGGAAACGGCTAGAAAATGCAGGGAGAAGCCTCCGTGGGGCCTCTCTAGGAATCTCCTGTGAGGAAACAGGGCCGGAAAAGCCAGGAGAAGACTTTGTGGGGCCTCTTTAGGAATCTCCTGGGAGGAAACAGGGCCAGAAAAGGCGGGGAGAAGCCTCTGTGCGGCCTCTCTATGAATCTCCTTGGAGGAAACGGCCAGAAAAGGCCGGGAGAAGCCTCCGTGGAGCCTCTCTAGGAATCTCCTGGGAGGAAACAGGGTCTCCACCCTCCCTGTAGTTTCCCCAATCGGCCGCTTTCTTTGCTTTTACATTGATTCTTATGGGAAACATAGCTTCTTCTTAAAAACTTTTCTACTTAAGAACCCGATCACGGAACGAATTAAGTTCATAAGTAGAGGCACCGCTATACTATACATGACGGAGGGTTGCACTCTGACTTTCCACCAACACTGCTCAAGTTACAACAGTTCATTTAACGAAACTACGAAGTTGCGACGAAAGGGTGATGAAAACTGTAATTTTTAGAAAGTTACGAATGGACTGAGGGTCCAAATAAATTCCCAATAACATTTTGGAATTAATGATTTAAAAAAATCCTTTCTGTTGGAAAATTCTTTCTTTCTGAATTCGTTAAAAAAAACAAAAACATAATAAGACAATACTTTAAAAGCTGGCCAGCAGGGGGAGCTAGTGGGAACTAAGAGTTGCAATTATATGAGCAGAATACTTAAGCTCGATTTATAATCACAGAAGAAAACTGAGTATTTGGAACGATGAACATATTGAAGAGTATTTTCGAACAACGGAGCCAGAAGTTAATTTTAATAATGTTCTGTCTGCATAGAAAGACTGTCTGAAAGAGATGATAAAAGAATAAGTTCTCGCTGGGGGAAAAAATTGAGGGTTTTTGTTGAAAAAGAATTTTAAAATGACAGTTCAGAAGAACAAAATGGGGGGAAAAGATGTGTACACAGGACATACAAAAGAAACCAAATGATCACTTAATAACTAAAAACAAAAAAGACCGAGAGTGTAAACTGAATAACATTCCCATTTGGATTAACAAAAGAGGCTTGTTAAAGCTTGGATTATTATTATTATTATTATTATTATTATTATTATTATTATTATTATATAATTTTGTGAGTAGAGATTGGAGGGAAAAAAGGAAATAAATTAAGTTCAGGAAAAGGCAAATCGAGTTTCTTGCGTGGGCCAGGAGATGGGGGGAAATTACCTGGTGGCCTACTTTTTCTCCCTATCAGGATGCGGTTGGGAGAAAAAATGGTGTCTTGCAAACAAGGAGGAGCAACGGCAGCAAAATTAGAGGTTCAGGGGCATCTGCATATAATCTGGATGTGTGAATATGCGTAGCTGCAGGGGTCAATGTGCAATTGGAAATATTGATTGATTGGTTGGTTGGTTGCTTGTTTGGTTGATTGATTGGTTGGTTGATTTTGTCCATTACACAATGAGGGTTATATTGGGTGTACATATTGTTGTGGTTAGCTCTGGCCCAGTTCCTGCCCCAAGGACTGTGGATGTGGGGGAGAGTTTTAATCAAAGGAGGAAAGTTCGCTGTGGGGAAAACCGTGGCTTATTAAACAGTGGCTCTTCCTTCGCTTGGATTGTTTGCTTTAGAGATTATCTGCTGGGATTTATCCATATGTCGGAGAACAACAGGTTTCACACACACATCTCCTCCTCCTCCTCGGGTGTAGAGGCTTACGTAAAAATCATAAAGAGGATAGAGCTAAGCTTTCGAGGCGGGGTAAATTTTGCACGTTGCTCCCCTGAGAAAATCAGCACCTGGGGCGGGAGGAAACAGACCGGACTCTGCCACTGGGCAGCAGCCTCCATCTGGAGGGCAGCAGGTTGCAGAAGAGCCCCCCCTCCCCCATGTGGCTGAGGAATTCCTGGGGGGGGTGAAAACCATAGATGTAAAGAAAGGATCGGGTGGAGAAGCCCTGCTGTGGCCTGGAGGGTCCTGCCTGGAGCGAGGAGGGAGGGGGTCTTCTACTCAACTTTCTTGACTTTTAAGAGGGAAGGGGGGAAGGAAAAGATGAGAGGGAATGAAGGAAAGGAAGGGAGGGAGAGAGGGAAGAGAGAAGGAAAAAAGGAGGGCAGGAAAGAAGGAGGAGGGAATAGAATAGAGTGGTAGAGGAGAGTAGGATAGAATAGAATAGAATAGAACAGAATAAGACAATAGAATAGAGTAGAATAGAGTAGAACAGAATAGAATAATAATAGAATTAGAATAGAATGTAGAATAGAATATAGAATAGAGTAGTGTATTAGAATAGAATAGAATAGAATAGAATGGAATGGAATGGAATTCTTTACTGGACACACAAGGGATTAGTCTTTGGTGCAGATGCTCTCAGTGGACATAAAAGAAAAAGAGACATTTGTCAAGAATCATGAGGAACAACACTTAATGTTTGGTAAGGAATGGAAAGGAAGGAAAGGGAAAAGGAAGTGAAAAGTGTGAAAAGAAAGGAATGAGAATGTAGGAAGGAAGGAATAGAGAAGGAAAAAGGGAGGGAAAGGGAAAAAATGAAGGGAAGGAAGGGAGAGGGAGAAGGAAGAAAATAGGAAGGGAAGAAGGGAAGGGAAGGAGGGAGGGAGGGAGAACGAACGGAATAGAACAGAATGAAGGGAATCATGAATAAAAGGAAGGAAAAGGAGAGAATGGGAAGAAAAGAAAGAAAGGGGAGAAAGAAGGGAAGGAGGAAGGAAGGAGGGAAAGAAAGAAAAGGAAGAGAGAAAGAAAGAAGGGAAGAGAAGGAAGGAGAGAGAAAAGACAGGCTTGTTTGCTAAGCCACGATCCTCCCAGATGAAAGTTCAAAGTGTTAAGATCACCTTGCTTCCTCCATCACTAGAGGTCTTCAAGAAGAGACTGAACAGCCATTTGTCTGGAATAGCATCTAGGGTCTCTGCTTGAGCAGTGGGTCGGACTAGAAGACCTCTAAGGTCCCTACCAGTCTTAGGATTCTGTAACCCCTCCCCTCCCCCTCTCTTTGCCTGCTTTTGGCTTCCAGATCTTGTTCCCCAGGCCCAAACAACCCATGAGGCTGAGCCACACAATTCCCAGGCCTCGGAGAACACACACACACCCCGCCTCAATCCCTGGCCCCACCTCCAGGCACAGGTTAAGTGCTGCTTTCAAGCGACAACGCAACACAATCCCCTACACAACTAGACTTCCAATCCTAGGTTTAGAAAGCTTAGAACTACGTTGCCTTACACACAATCTAAGCACAGCTCACAAAATCATCTGCTACAACGTCCTTCCTGTCAACTACTACTTCAGCTTCAACCACAACAACAGATGAGCACACAACAGATACAAACTTAAAGTAAACCACTCCAAACTCGACTGCAGGAAATACGACTTTAGTAACTGAGTAATTGATGCATGGAACTCACTCCCTGACTCTGTAGTATCATTACCTAACCCCCAAAACTTGACCTTTAGACTCTCCACTGTTGACCTCTCTCAATTCCGAAGAGGTCAGTAAGGGGCCTGCATAAGTGCACCAGCCTGCCTTCCCTCCCCTGTCCTGATGTTTCTCTCTCATTAGTATCCTATATACACACTGATAAAAAAAAAAACAAAGGGAACCCTCCAAGACCCCATCCTAGATGTGAAGGAATGAAATATTCTCATTGAATCCTTTGTTCTGTACAAAGTTGAATGTGCTGACAACATGTGGAATTGATTGTATAATAAATATACTGCTCAAAAAAATTAAAGGAACACATCCTAGGTCTGAATGAATGAAATATTCTCATTGAATATTTCATTTGCACAACTATTCCATTTGCACGACAGCTGGTGAAATTGATGGTCAATCAGTGTTGCTTCCTAAGTGGACAGTTTGATTTCACAGAAGTTTAATTTACTTGGAGTTCTATTCTGTTGTTTAAGTGTTCCCTTTATTTTTTCTGAGCAGTGCATTATTACATCTCTGTATGCCACCAATACTTGACAAAACAAACGAATAAATAAAAATAAATAATAAATAAACTGCACCCCCTGGGCCTTTGCAAAATGCAAAACCTCCCAGGAATATTCCTGGTTGAAGACGGATGAAGCTGGAGGGATTTCGAAACGCATCTCTACCTCGAAAACAAATTCTTGGATGCATCGCTCGCCTGGCGGGCAAGATCGGATCCCAGTCCAAGCCGCTGGAGGATCCACACCCCGGAGAGTTATGCAACGGCACTGCGAGGAATGACAACGGCTGCCAAATCCATCTCATGCCGGATTCCTTGCTCGGTACCCCTGGAGTTTGTTTGCAAGAGCTGGGCTCCTCTCCAGCTCCGTTGAACCGATTCCTGGATTCTTTCCCCCGGCACATCTGGGAAACAGCAGGTTGGGAAACTCTGCCTGACACAGTTGCATTCTGAGAAAGCAGACTTTTGCAAGCCGAGGTGCCTTCAACTCCCAGAATTCCTCAGCCGGCTTTGCTTTAAGACTTGTGGACTTCAACTCCCAGAATTCCTCAGCCGGCTTTGCTTTAAGACTTGTGGACTTCAACTCCCAGAATTCCTCAGCCGGCTTTGCTTTAAGGCTTGTGGACTTCAACTCCCAGAATTCCTCAGCCGGCTTTGCTTTAAGGCTTGTGGACTTCAACTCCCAGAATTCCTCAGCCGGCTTTGCTTTAAGACTTGTGGACTTCAACTCCCAGAATTCCTCAGCCGGCTTTGCTTTAAGGCTTGTGGACTTCAACTCCCAGAATTCCTCAGCCGGCTTTGCTTTAAGGCTTGTGGACTTCAACTCCCAGAATTCCTCTGCCGGCTTTGCTTTAAGGCTTGTGGACTTCAACTCCCAGAATTCCTCAGCCGGCTTTGCTTTAAGGCTTGTGGACTTCAACTCCCAGAATTCCTCAGCCGGCTTTGTTTTAAGGCTTGTGGACTTCAATTCCCAGAATTCCTCAGCCGGCTTTGCTTTAAGGCTTGTGGACTTCAATTCCCAGAATTCCTCAGCCGGCTTTGCTTTAAGACTTGTGGACTTCAACTCCCAGAATTCCTCAGCCGGCTTTGCTTTAAGGCTTGTGGACTTCAACTCCCAGAATTCCTCAGCCGGCTTTGCTTTAAGGCTTGTGGACTTCAACTCCCAGAATTCCTCAGCCGGCTTTGCTTTAAGACTTGTGGACTTCAACTCCCAGAATTCCTCAGCCGGCTTTGCTTTAAGACTTGTGGACTTCAACTCCCAGAATTCCTCAGCCGGCTTTGCTTTAAGACTTGTGGACTTCAACTCCCAGAATTCCTCAGCCGGCTTTGCTTTAAGACTTGTGGACTTCAACTCCCAGAATTCCTCAGCCGGCTTTGCTTTAAGACTTGTGGACTTCAACTCCCAGAATTCCTCAGCCGGCTTTGCTTTAAGACTTGTGGACTTCAACTCCCAGAATTCCTCAGCCGGCTTTGCTTTAAGACTTGTGGACTTCAACTCCCAGAATTCCTCAGCCGGCTTTGCTTTAAGACTTGTGGACTTCAACTCCCAGAATTCCTCAGCCGGCTTTGTTTTAAGACTTGTGGACTTCAACTCCCAGAATTCCTCAGCCGGCTTTGCTTTAAGACTTGTGGACTTCAACTCCCAGAATTCCTCAGCCGGCTTTGCTTTAAGGCTTGTGGACTTCAACTCCCAGAATTCCTCAGCCGGCTTTGCTTTAAGGCTTGTGGACTTCAACTCCCAGAATTCCTCAGCCGGCTTTGTTTTAAGGCTTGTGGACTTCAACTCCCAGAATTCCTCAGCCGGCTTTGCTTTAAGACTTGTGGACTTCAACTCCCAGAATTCCTCAGCCGGCTTTGCTTTAAGACTTGTGGACTTCAACTCCCAGAATTCCTCAGCCGGCTTTGTTTTAAGACTTGTGGACTTCAACTCCCAGAATTCCTCAGCCGGCTTTGCTTTAAGACTTGTGGACTTCAACTCCCAGAATTCCTCAGCCGGCTTTGCTTTAAGACTTGTGGACTTCAACTCCCAGAATTCCTCAGCCGGCTTTGCTTTAAGACGTTGCTTTAATGACAATAAAAATGGGTTAAAATATTAAAATAAGCGTAAAATACTAGTCGATATATGTACCATAAAATAACCTTAAAGGTATAAATGTATGTATCTATGTTTCGTTTTTGTTTATGGTCCGTTTGGTATAATGTCTTACTTGTTTGGTTTTTTTCTTTTGTGTATTTTTTAAAGTTTATAAATGAATAAAAATTGTTTTTTTTAAAAAAAGAGAGGACTTCAACTTCCAGAATTCCCCATTCAGCATGCTTTACGATGGCCACTCTCTTTAGGCTGCATTGTGGTGGCTCCCTCGCTGTGCGGTTTTGAGAAAGTGGAGAAAGGCTGTTTGTTCCAGATCACGTGCAAAGTTCCAACATTTGCTCTTCAAGGGGAGCTACACGCATCCTAATTGGCTTCATGAGGATTCGTGTCTTCAGAAATGGGATTTAAGGTTGGTTTGGAGCCCGAAGTGCTTCCTCCAGGGCTGAGTTTCAACTGACCTTGCCTCCTGTCTGCTTCCTCCCGCACTGCGTAGCTGTGCCTCGTGGCCACAAACCATGATGGGACTCCTACAGGAACGGTCAGGTATGCAGAACTGGTAGAAAACCTTTGGATTTTTTCCGTTTTTCCCCTTCTGGGTTCTGGGTCTGTTTTTCCTATCACAGTAAATGAGGTTGAATGTACAGTGGTACTTCGTGATACAAACCCCTCATGATACAAACCCAGGGTTCGGAAATTTTTTGCCTCTTCTTACGAACTTTTTTTCAGCTTACGAACCCACCGCAGATCACAAAATGGCGCTCCGCTGGGTGCTGCCGCCTGGCTGTCACCTTTTAAAACAGCCAGGGGGCTTCTCGATGTTCTCCTGAACCCGAACCTGAACTTTTCGAGAAGCGCCGCTGCCCGGCTGTCACCTTCTGAAACAGCTGGGGGGCTTCTCGGCGTTCTCCTGAACGCTGAACCCGGACGTTCGGGTTCAGGTTCCAAAGGCCGCCGAGAAGTGCCCGGCTGTTTCAGAAGGTTACACGCCGTTTTTGCAATTGGTGGCGGCGTTTTCAGCTGATCTGGAGACTGGAAAGGAGGTGGAGAATCCCAATAGGGAATTCCATGGGCAGAGCTTTGACGTCACGAAGACGTCCTTCCTAGAGGCCGAAACGTGGAATTTGGGTGGGAGGAGGAGGAGGAAGAAGAGGAGGAGGAGGACAGTCGCTGACCAGAGCAAAGGGAGTGTTTCTTTTCTCTGGGTGCTGGCAGAGGTTTATTCCTTCTCCAAGTGCCCAGAGAAAGGAAAACACTCTGTTCGCTCTGGGCTGCCAAAGCCTCCTTAAGCACCACCGAAAGGCTCCTCTGGCAGCCCAGAAAAGCCCGAGATGGCCGGGATTAAAGGAAGAATGGCAAGAAACTGGCCGGGCCTTCGTGCCGCTCTCAAATTTCCTGGGAGAATTTTTCCTGGCTCGGGTTCTTAAGTAGAAAATGGTTCTTAAGAAGAGGCAAGAAAATCTAGAACACCTGGTTCTTCTCTAGAAAAGTTCTTAAGTGGAGGCATTCTTAGGTAGAGATACCACTGTATTTTGGATGTTCAGTAATAGTAAATAGAGAGGGAGATTGTATCTCTTTGAGGCGAGGAGAGGCCAGGCACCCTAACCCAAACCCTGGACGTGAGTGATGTCAAGTTGGCCACCTTTAAGCCAGTCACATGACCTTTAAGCCACCCTCCCGGTCACATGATGGTCAAGCTACTCCAGCTTGGTCACATGTCGGCAAACCACACCCACAAAATAAACCACACCCACAGCATGGTATCAAATTCTTTTGCAGTCCTTCGCTGCCACAGGCGCTTGTGTGCAGTACAAAAAACCTCCAATTTTTAAAAAATAAAAATAAAAAGGCTGAAAAAACAAGGTTTTCCTCTCTCATTCCTCAAAGTTTGTGGAGGCTTCTTCTAGTTTGCAAATTACTGTATTATTCAGAGTATAAGAGGCACCTTAGGTTTTGGGGAGGAAAATAGGGGAAAGAATCTGCTTACCAGGTATTCATCTGGCCAGCGTCCTTAGTGTGGTCAGTTTCAGCACATTACTTTATCCCCTGGTTAGAGCTTTAAAAAAACCTTATTTGGAGAGAGTAAAACGAAAGAGCTTGCAAGCCAGTAAGAGCTGGGAACATCATTAGAACCTGGTTAGGGCTGGAAAGAAACATTTGGAGCAAGTTTGACCAATGGAAAAAACCCTGCAAAGACTTTGGGTTTGGAAAACATTCTTCGCAAAGACGGGAAGAGCTTGAAACATTCTTGGCACTTGGTTAGGGCTGGAAAGAAACAATTGGAGCAAGTAGAACAATTTAAAAAACCTGCAAAGACTTAGGGCTTGGAAAACATTATTCACAGAGAGTAACAGTGAAAGAGCTTGCAAGCAAGTAAGAGCTCGGAAGGTCATTAGCAGATGGTTAGGGCTGGAAGGAAACTTACCGAGGGCAAGTTAGAGCAATGAAAAAAACCCTGCAAAGACTTAGACTTGGAAAACATTCTTTGCAGAGAGTAACAATGAAAGAGCTTGCAAGCTGCTAAGAGCTGGGAACATTGTTAGCACCTGGTTAGGGCTGGAGAGAAACTTACTCAGACCAAGTTAGAGCAGTGAAAAAAACCTTGCAAAGACTTAGACTTGGAAAACATTATTCGCAGAGAGTAACAATGAAAGGACCTGCAAAGATAAGAGCTGGGAAGATCGTTAGCACCTAGTTAGGGTTGAGAAAAAAACCTACATTCAGAGTATAAGACGCCCCTGAATTTTCAGCCACTTTTAGGGAGGAAAAAAGGTGCATCTTATACTCCGAAAAATACGGTATAGTTTTATCCTTTTGTTTTTTTCCAAAAAAGTGAAGTAAAATGATATAATTGAGAAATATTCAGTGGCTTGCTCTGTGTTGCAATCCGGGCGGAACAAGTAGAATAAAAAAAACAAGGAGAAATTTTCTCAGTGACCCGATTCGATATGTCCTCGGCTCCTTTCCTCAGGTCCCTCCAGGAAAAAGAAAAAAAAGAAAATAGCCAAGGAAATTTGATTTATTATTTCAATCCAGTCCAAATCGTCTTTCAAATCAGCCGGACAGATCCCTTTAATTCATGAAAGACCGGGGTGACAAAAAGAGCAATGATTAAGCAATAAGTAAGGGGGGGGGGGGGTTGCTCTGAGAAGATTGGCCCTGGGACATTTGGAAATTCAACTCCCATCATCCACTTCTGACAGCCATCCGAAGAGCAGTGGGCAATGGGCTTCAGACTCTTTGCAAGTTGGTGGTTTAAAACAGTAGAAAAGCCACAAGGTTAGTTGTTCAACCTCCCGTCTGTAAGAGTGTGAGAGAGGAAGGAGCATCAGAGTTTTAAAGGGACCTTGGAGGTCTTCTAGTCCAGCCCCCTGCTCAAAAGCAGGAGACCCTGCACAGAACATTTGGGTTCTGTGTTATGTGAACATTTGTTTCCCTTTCCTCAAATCATAGGACTCACAAAATGCCATTTGAATTTCTCTTGCAGTTTGGGTTAGGCTCTTTCCCAAAGCCTTTTTTTTCCCTTGCAGAGTTGTGTTGACCGACTTTTGAAAAATATGTTACTGTTTATTCACAAACTTTTCATTTTCTTAAAAAAAGGCAGCACTTTCCTCTGTTGTTTACTGAGGTTGAAATATTTTGGAGGTTGGTTTTTTTGGCAAAGTGGTGCTTTGAAAATTATTCCATGACAAACCCACAATAAATTGGTGGAGAAAGTTGGGCCGAAGATCAGGGAGTGTTTTATTGAAGAACCTTAATGCAGTGTTTCTCAGCTTTCGACAAAAGCACGGACTCCAACTCCCAGAAATCTCCAGCCAGCATTTGGAGACTTCAAATCCCAGAATTCCCCACCAACATTTTGGACTTCAACTCCTAGAATCCTCCAGCCAGCTTTTTCCCCCCTAACTAAAATATAGAATTGTTCTATCGGGCTCTCTGGTAGACTCCTCAAAAAAATTCACAGGTACAAATTTCAGACACACACACACGTTTGAAAATTCAAAACAATGTTCTTTATAATGAAAATTCACTTAAACCAAGCCCTCTTTTGGGGTAGCAAAGAGCACTGGTCTCCAAACAAACTGGTAATTGGTGCAAGTCCTTTATCAGTTCTGAGATACTTAGCTTGCAGCTGTGAGGCAATTCACAGTCCTTCTTCTTTCACAAAGTGAAACACACTTTGCTCTGCTTTAGTTTCAAAGTGGGGGGAAATCAGCACACAAAAAGTCAAAGTCAGTAAAGCAGTCAGGAAACACAACGATCAGATAATCCTCCACAATGGCCAAACCCACAGGCTGCTCTTTATAGCAGCCTCACTAATGACCACAGCCCCACCCAACCACAGGTGGCCTCCTTTTCTTTGATAATAATCTCTCAGTTGTTGCTGTCTATGCATCGCTCTCCGCATGCGTGGCTGTATCATTAACTCTTGTTCTGAATCCAAGGAGGAGCTAGATAATTGATCTCCTGAGCTGTCTGCCCCACTCTCCTCCTCCCTGTCACTCATGTCTTCTTGGTCAGAGGAGCCTTCATCAGCAGATTCCACCGGGGGCAAAACAGGCCTGCAGCATGTGGCTGTCTCCCCCACATCCACAGTCCTTGGGGCAGGAGCTGGGCCAAAGCTAACCACAACACCGAATATTTATATTTAACAACAACAACAACAACGAGTTGGAAGGGACCGTGGAAGTCTTCTAGCCCAACCCTCTGCTTATGCAGGAAACCCTACACCACTTCAGACAGATGGTTATCCAACATCTTCTTAATTTAAGTTTATTTATTTAAGTTTAGTGTACAGAATACAGATAGCAACAATTGTCCCCTGAAAAAAAAAGAAAGACCATTACACAACGCAGTCCTGTAACTGGATTCCCAGGTATGCATTTGATCTCCTGGAAAGATTTGCTAAAATCGATCCCTCCTTGTTGGTTTATTATTTGCTTGGCGAGTGGCGACGAGGCTCAAATTTGAGGAATTAATCCTGTTTCCCAAAACATTTCACGTTTCTTCTCACCTCTTTTTTCTAAGGTCAGTGGCAAAGATGGGACTGTTCTCGAACAAAAAGGCCAAACACATCTGGACGGTTCGGAAAGAGATTCAAAGCGAGAAAGAAAAGAAAGAAAAAAAAATCTGTTAATCCGATTAACATTTTGCATCTGGGAGGGGCTTTGGGCAGAAGACACAACATACAAATCTAATAAATAAACAACAGGCTCAGAGATGCTTACACAACAGAACAACAGAGTTGCAGGGGGGGGGAGTTTTTACAGAGGAATCATTGAGTCTGTCATCTGCACCTCTAATAACATCAAAAACATCATCCAAAAAGCACCACAAAGAACGTTCTTTTTGTGCCAACTCAGGAAACTCAAACTGCCCAATGCTGATCCAGTTCTACAGAGGAATCATTGAGTCTGTCATCTGCACCTCTATCACTGTCTGGTTTGGTGCTGCAACCCAACAGGACCAACACAGACTTCAGAGGAGACAACTAGACACATTAATTTGAATCCCAACACTGGAGAGGGAGTCTACGGGTGTGAGAGTTCACTAAAACAAAAGAAAAACCATCATAACGGGTTTTGAACGGGTCCAAAGACGGGCTACAAGAATGGTGGAAGGTCTTAAGCATAAAACGTATCAGGAAAGACTTCATGAACTCAATCTGTATAGTCTGGAGGACAGAAGGAAAAGGGGGGACATGATCGAAACATTTAAATATATTAAAGGGTTAAATAAGGTCCAGGAGGGAAGTGTTTTTAATAGGAAAGTGAACACAAGAACAAGGGGACACAATCTGAAGTTAGTTGGGGGAAAGATCAAAAGCAACGGGAGAAAATATTATTTGACTGAAAGAGTAGTAGATCCTTGGAACAAACTTCCAGCAGACGTGGTTGGTAAATCCACAGTAACTGAATTTAAACATGCCTGGGATAAACATATATCCATCCTAAGATAAAATACAGAAAATAGTATAAGGGCAGACTAGATGGACCATGAGGTCTTTTTTTGCCGTCAGTCTTCTATGTTTCTATAATTTCTGCAAACATTCTCCAAGGAAGACCGATTGCAAAAGAACAACAGCTCTTGCACCAGCGAGGAAAAATTAAGACCCGTCAAATAATCTCTATTTGGGGTCATTCCTGTTTATATAAAGTCAAGTGTCCTGGTTTGGAAATCCCAAATCCATCCCCATCCGTTCTCATGAAGGTTTTCAATGGGAACGGTCGCATTTCATTATAACCGTGGGGCCGTAGCTAATCTATTGCGGTGAATAAATTATTCCTAGGTTACTAATCACATCAATTCTGCAGACAACGGAGGAGTTGGGTGTATATTTATCTTTTCCAGAGCTGAAAAGTGATTCTTTCGGCACTTAAGTAGGTCGCTTTGATTGTCCAGGGGGTCAATTTTGAAATGATGGGAATATAGTTCAAAAGGAGCCGAACGTCAGAGAATATAAATCTTGCCTCGCAGTTGAGTGAGTATGTGCCGTAACTCTTCTTTAAAAAGAAACATCGGAAAAGAAAATGTTTCGAGGATGAATCAAAATCCCTGCAACTCCAATGGCCATTTATTGAGTCCTCAGCTTAAAACCGTTTTTTAAAAAACAACTAAGCTTCTTAAAAGACATTCTTAAATTTTCTTAATTAACAGAGTTGGAAGGAGATCTTGCAGGTTATCTGGTCCAACCCGCTGCCCAAACAGGAGACTCTTCATCTGCCTCTACCTAGGATTGAACTCTTGACCTCCTCCTGATTGTGAGGCAAGTAAACAACAACAAAAAAGCAAGCATTCCAAAGATAGTCTAGAAATTTCCTCCTCCTTCCCATTCAGCATTCCCCAACTCTATCAAATAATTTTGCAGAAATCCAGAGGACCACTAGATGGAGATATAGAGTGGCAGAACACCCTTTGCTGCCCCCTAGTGGAGGTTTTAGGTTATGTGTGCATTTTTAGTCTAGGTAAATTTCGTATCCGGGACTTATGAACACAATTGAGCCCAAAGTCAAATAAATAGAATTAATTTCTGTTGCTAAGTAAAACATTTGTTAAGTGAGTTTTGTCTCATTTTACACTCTTTCCTGTCACCATTGTTAAGTGAATCACTGCAGTGGTTAAACTAGTAACACAGTTGTTGTTAAGTGGTGTTTTTTTTTTTAAAAAAAAATTAAATTTATTTAATATTTATTGTTGTTAAGTGAATTTTAAACATGTGACCATGGTGATGATGCGACGGTTGTTAAGTGTGAAAAATGCTGGTAAGTTCAAATGCACAAACGCAAAGGTAGTTCAAACGGTCACTAAACGAACCGTTGTAAGTTGAGGACATCTCTGAATCAGTTGCAACGTTGCACATTTATTTGAAAACGACCCTTTTATTAGTGGCGCACGCTTTTAGGGTTTTCACTCTCAAAAGTCAAGTTTGTTTCAAAAAACAAACACTCAGATGAACAAAGGGCTTTTTAAGTGCCTGTTTATAATTGCAATTATCATTGCCTGCAGTTTTTTTTAATGGTTTGGCACAATTCCAGCTACAAATGTCAACCAGTTGAGTTGGTTGGGCAGTCAAATATTGACTGTTGGCAGCTGTCACAGATTTTGGCTTTATTTTGGTTTTGGTTTTTTGTTTTGTTTT
Organism: Erythrolamprus reginae; assembly: GCF_031021105.1. Taxonomy (NCBI): domain Eukaryota; kingdom Metazoa; phylum Chordata; class Lepidosauria; order Squamata; family Dipsadidae; genus Erythrolamprus; species Erythrolamprus reginae. Next base: position 117,109,389 of record NC_091954.1, on the reverse strand, counting down.
AATGCCGTGTGTCCATTGAGTTCCACCCACCAATATGAGTCTCGGGTGGCGCATTAAGTTCCCTTGTGAAATTTTTCCCATCGTTCGGGATCTGGAAAAAATATTTTTTCACATTTGCACTGAAAAAATAGATAGTTAACCCTTCCTTGAAGTGTGGGGGCCATAATGAGCTGTTGCCCCCACGGGGACGGGATGGGACAGAGTGGGGGTATTAAGTTTATGCACTAATTATTGAATACTTAATAGTTTCTTTTATTTTCCTTCCTTCTCTAGTATGATCCTTAATTACTTTTAAAATAGGAAACAATTAAATAGTATGTTTTTACCCATAAACGCTTTAATCATTTTAACCATTATCTAGAACTGAACTTTTATAGCAATGATAGAAACTTGAGCTACTTGCCTAATCTGTTCTCATACTGAACCTTGTGGGTTTGGTACAAAACCTTAAAACGTGACTGTGTTCCTCAACAAACAATGCTGTCTATCCTTTGTCCTTTTTGTGGCTATTCAAATAATGGGACTTAATCGACTGAAAAGGAGTCCAAGCACCTATTTGAAAACCTATCTTGGTCAGTAAGCCACTCCCACCCTTTAAGCCACCCCTGGTCACATGATTGTCAAGCCACTCCCAATTGGTCACATGGCTGGCAAGCCACTCCTTCCCAGTCACGTGACCATCAAGCCAAACCCACAAAATAAGCCACACCCACAGCTTGGTAGTAAAAATTTTGGCAGCCCATCACTGAATATTAATAAAAATCTTAGGTTACAAGCAACAAGTGACAGTCATACAGTCCTGAGTGGTAGAAAAAGGATGATAGGAATGATGAGAAAAAACTAGTAGTAATAGTAGTGCAGACTTAGTAAATGGTTTGACAGTGTGGAGGGAATTATTTGTTTAGCAGAGTGATGGCATTCGAGGAAAAAATGTCCTCGTGTCTAGTTGTCTTGGTGTGCAGGGCTCTGAAGCGACATTTTGAGAGTTGGAGTTGAAACAGTTTGTGTCCAGGATTTGAGGGGTCAGTAAATATTTTCCCAGCCCTCTTTTTGAGTCGCGCAGTCTACAGGTCCTCAATGGGAGCAGGTGGGCAGCCATTGTTTTTTCTGCAGTACAAACCAGAAAACCAACCGAGCTCAGAGACCCCCAAGGACCCCCCCCCACCTTTCTCTCCCCTCCCCTCCAGGCAGGTAGCGATGATGGGAAACGGAATCTTGGCAAGCTTTTTTCTTTCCTTGGGTGAAGCAAGAAGCAATTATTTTAAGCTCTTCCAACGAACAAGGAGCGCCACTTGCTATTCTTCCAAATCATGTGCCTGGCGGCTGAGGCATAAATGTGCCGGGAGAGAGCGTTTTTTATAGGGCTGAGCCCTTCTGCCTGGCACATCCCGAAATAAGGACTGGCATTCTTGGTGAAGAAGAGACAAGGCTATTTATACAGCACCGTTAAGCCAAGCCAGACTTTTTGCAGATTTTTCACAGGCGTGGAATATTACGTATTATTATTATTATTATTATTATTATTATTATTATTATTATTATTATTATTATTATTTATTAGATTTGCATGCCGCCCTTCTCCAAAAACCTGGCTCACAAGATATACTGTATTTTTCGGAGTATAAGAAGCACCGGAATATAAGATGCACTTTAGTTTTTTGGGAGGAAAAAAAGGAGACCAATCTGCCTACCAGGGATTCATCTGGCCAGCGTCCTTAGTCTGGTCAGCTTCAGTACATTATTTTATCCCTTGGTTACGGCTTTAAAAAGAAATATTCAAAGAGTAACAATGAAAGAGCTGGGAACATCATTAGCACCTGGAAAGAAACAGTCGGAGCAAGTAGAGCCATGGAAAAAAACCCTGCAAAGACTTAGGGCTTCGGAAACATTCTTCTTTGCAATGAGTAACAATGAAAGAGCTTGCAAGCGGGTAAGAGCTGGGAACATCATTAGCACCTGGTTACAGCTGAATAGAAACATTTGGAGCAGGTTAGACCAATGGGGGGGAAACCTGCAAAGACTTAGGGCTTGGAAAACATTCTTCCCAGAGAGTAACAATGAAAGAGCTTGCAAGCTGATAAGAGCTGGGAACATCGTTAACACCTGGAAAGAAACAGTCGGAGCAAGTAGAGCCATGGAAAAAACCCTGCAAAGACTTAGGGGTTAAAAAACATTCTTCCCAGAGAGTAACAATGAAAGAGCTTGGGTACATTAATAGCACCTGGTTAGGGCTGGAAGAAATATCCAGAGCAAGTAAAGCAATAAAAAAACTCCTACAAAGACAGGCTTTGGAATACATTCTTGGCAGAGAGTAACAATGAAAGAGCTTGCAAGCCGCTAAGAGTTGGGAACATCGTTAGCACCTGGTTAGGGCTGGAAAGAAACTTACTCAGCGCAAGTTAGAGCAATTAAAAAAACCCTGCAAAGACTTAGACTTGGAAAACATTCTTTGCAGAGAGTAACAATGAAAGAGCCTGCAAGGGAAGAGCTGGGAAGATCATTAGCAGTTAGTTAGGGATGGGCGGGGGAGAAGCTATATTCAGCGTATGAAACGCATCATAATTATAAGCCTCTTTTAGGGAGGAAAAAGGTGCATCTCATACACCGAAAAATATGGTAGATAAGTCCTTGACTTACAACATTTGTTTAGCGACCGTTCAAAGTTACAATAGCACCGAAGGAGGCGGCTTATGACCGGTCCTCATGCTTCTGACCGTCATGGCATCCTCATCGTCACATGATTCAATTTTGGGCCCTCGGTTCTTGATGTGTCTTTCTAACAGTTGTAGTGTTTTGGGGGTCACCCTGATCGTAGTTTGTGATTTCCCTACCCAGAATCTGACCACCAAGGTCAAGAGAGGAGGAGGTAAGTTCAGTAAACAAGCATGGGGTGCAGATCACAACCGTGGTGGTTGGGTTGACAACCATGATTTACTTCGGAAAAAAGGCAAAGCTGGTGATAAAATCCGATATGACTTGTGTAATAACTGCCTCAGTTAGCAAAGGAAGTTCCAGGACTAGAACTCACCATCTCCTGGTGAGTCACCCGACTGACTTTCATACGTAAGGCAGGATTAGAACTCATTGTCACCTAGTGATTGGCCCAAAGTCTCCCAGCTGGCTTTCATTATTATTATTATTATTATTATTATTATTATTATTATTATTATTATTATTATTATTATTTATTGGATTTGTATGCCGCCCCTCTCCGGAGACTCGGGGTGGCTCACAGCAATAATAAGACAGCATACAATAATAATCCAATACTAAAAATGATTAAAAACCCATTAATATAAAAAACCAATCATACATACAGACATACCATGCATAAAATTGTAAAGGCCTAGGGGGAAAGAGTATCTGAATTCCCCCATGCCTGGCGGCAGAGGTGGGTTTTGAGGAGCTTACAAAAGGCAAGGAGGGTGGGGGCAATTCTAATTTCTGGGGGGAGTTGGTTCCAGAGGGTCGAGGCCGCCACAGAGAAGGCTCTTTCCCTGGGTCCCGCCAAGCGGCATTGTTTTGTCGACAGGACCGGAGAAGACCCACTCTGTGGGACCTAACTGGTCGCTGGGATTCGTGCAGCAGAAGGCGGTCTTGGAGATATTCTGCTCCGGTGCCATGAAGGGCTTTATAGGTCATAACCAACACTTTGAATTGTGACCGGAAACTGATCGGCAACCAATGCAGACTGTGGAGTGTTGGTGTGACATGGGCGTATTTAGAGAAGCCCATGACTGCTCTCGCAGCTGCATTCTGCACGATCTGAAGTTTCCGAACACTCTTCAAAGGTCGCCCCATGTAGAGAGCGTTACAGTAGTCGAGCCTCGAGGTGATGAGGACATGAGTGACTGTGAGCAGTGAGTCCCGGTCCAGATAGGGCCACAACTGGTGCACCAGGTGAACCTGGGCAAACGGCCCCCTCGCCACAGCCAAAAGATGTTTCTCTAATATGAGCTGTGGATCGAGGAGGACGCCCAAGTTGTGGACCCTCTCTGAGGGGGGGGGGGGGCAAAACTAGAACTCACCATCTCCTGGTGTTTGGTTCAAGTCACCCAGCCCACTTTCATATCTAAGGCAGGACTAGAACTCACCATCTCCTGGTGTTTGGTTCAAGTCACCCAGCCCACTTTCATATCTAAGGCAGGACTAGAACTCACCGTCTCCTGGCGATTTGTCCAAAGGCTCCCAATGGCTTTCATGCCTGAGGTGGGACTAGAACTCACAGTTTCCTAGTTATTTACTCAAAGCCACTCAGATACCTTTCAAAACTAAGGCAGGATCGGAACTCGTGGCCTCCAGCTTTCTCACGTGGGGCCTTGACCATTTACAAGCCAAATTGGCTCTCTCCCTTCTTGAGGGATTGGCACACTGAATGGATCACATTTCGTATCCAAGATAAGATCAGAGATGGCCAACCGAAATCTCCTTTCAGACGGGAGGAAAGTGCAGAGATGCCATACTTCCCAAGGAAGTTCCAGGTGTTGAATTCCAAGCACCTGGAAGCTGCTGACCCAGTTAGCAAACAGAGTGATGGAACAATTTCTGTTGGGTTTATATTTAGCACATTTGCCGCAAAGGGGCCATTGACACATCTGGAGGCTGAGTATTCTTAGAAAACTCCGATCAAGCAAAAACCCCATGCATTTGCATAACAAATACACGGACGGATTTGCTGGCAGGGGAACTGGGTTTCTGGAATGCTCTTCTTCAAACAGGTGCACCCAGGTTGGGCCAGGTGTCAAATTTAAATACCTCTAGAAATAAGCACTCACATTAAGTGAAAGTCTGCAGGGGGTCTCCAACCTTGACAAGTTTAAGACTTGTGGACCTCAACTCCCAGAGTTATTCTTCATCCAATAGTTAGATTCCATTCCATTCTATTCTATATGGTTTTTAGGGTTATACTGCATTTTATACCGTTTTATTGTATTTTATTTTTCCTACTCATTTTATATTGTTGGTATTTATTGCCAATACTGTAAGCCACATGGAGTCCAGTTGGAATTGGGCGGGAGATAAATCCAATAGATGATAGATAGATAGATAGATAGATAGATAGATAGATAGATAGATAGATAGATAGATAGATAGATGTGCAGGTTTTTGCACACTTTTCAGTTTGGGTATGCCCGTGTGTGCAGTTTCGGCACTTGGTGCCTAAAAGGTTCACCCTCACTGATATAGGGTCTCCTGGCTATCTATCTATCTGTCTGTCTGTCTGTCTGTCTGTCTGTCTGTCTGTCTGTCTGTCTGTCTGTCTATCAGTCTGTCTGTCTGTCTGTCTCTCTGTCTGTCTGTCTGTCTATCCATCTGTCTGTCTGCCTATCTATCTGTCTGTCTGTCTGTCTGTCAGTCTGTCTGTCTGTCTATCTATCTATCTATTTGTCTATCAATCTATTTATCTATCTATCTGTCTGTCTGTCTGTCTCTGTCTATCTATCTACCTACCTACCTACCTACCTATATGTATATATATCATTTATCCATCCATCCATCTCTCTATCCCACCTATGTGCTTGCTTTCTTTCTTTCTTTCTTTCTTTCTTTCTTTCTTTCTACTTTCTACCTACCATCCATCCATACCTGTCTGTCTGTCTATCATCTATATCTATCCCTCTCTCTCTCTCAGAAGAAAGAAAAGCAAGCAGCAGGTTGAGCTAATAATTAAACTAACCTGCAAATCCTTTTGTCAACCATCTGTTCTTGGCGCGCAGAAAATCCACCGACGGTTTCCAGTCTCTTATAAAGCTGTCTAGTCCATCATCTCCAATCAAAGCCGTTTAATTTTGCCATCTCCGCCAATTCAATTTCAGAACCCATTCTTCAGCCCTCGGCTTCCTTTTTTCTTTCCGGTAGTTGGGCGAGTTACAATCCTCGCAGCCATCACCCTGTGAAGGAAAAACACCCCAAACTTAGAACTATGTCGCCTTAAACACAACCTAAGCACGGCCCATAAAATCATCTGCTACAACGTCCTTCCTGTCAATGACTACTTCAGCTTCAACCACAACAACACACGAGCACACAACAGATGCAAACTTAAAGTAAACTGCTCCAAACTCGACTGCAGGAAATACGACTTTAGTAACCGAGTAGTTGATGCCTGGAACTCACTACCGGACTCTGTAGTATCACCACCTAACCCCCAAAACTTTACCCTTAGACTCTCCACTGTTGACCTCTCCTGATTCCTAAGAGGTCAGTAAGGGGGTGCATAAGTGCACCAGTGCGCCTTCTGTCCCCTGTCTGAAGGTTTCTCTCTTACTAGTGTCTTGTATATGGATATTATTATATCTTTGCAGGCCACCAATATGTACTTGACAAAACAAATATGGTAAATAAAGTAAATAAAACAAATCGCTTTTCAATTTGCTTGCCCCTCGTTCCTTAAAGCAAAGTGCCATCTTTCATTAATATTGACAGTTTAATTAATTTTTTTTTGCATCATCATTATTATGTTTATCCAGTATGTTTTCATTGCTCTTGATTTTTTTTTTAAAAAAAAATATTGCTGTTCTTTCCTTGCTGTGGATTTTTCTGGTCATGTCCTGGAATTTGTCCATCTCAGAAAAGAACTTGCAACATACTCCTGGTTGCAACATGAAATATGGATAAGATCTGTGCTGATTGCAGATTTAATCTTGCCCAGATTATCCTGAACAGATACAGATTAACAGAATTGGAAGGGACCTTGGAGGTCATCTAGTCGAACTCTCGCTTAAGCAGGAAGCCTGACACAATTTCTGACAGATGTCTGTCCAGTCGCCTCCTTAAAGCCTCTAGGGATGCTCCTCCCACCCACAACGTCTGAAGGCAACTTCTCTTTCATTGATTGATTGGTCCCACTGTCAGAAAGTTCCTCTCTATTTCCAGGTTGAATTTCTCCCTGGTCAGTTTCCATCCATTGCTTCTTGTCTGGCCTTTAGGTGCCTTGGAGAAGAGCTTGACTCCCTCTGAGATATTGGAAGACTGCGATCATGTCTCCGTTGGTCCTTTTCATTAAACTAGCCATGTCTTCTGTCCATCCATGGTTTGATTCCTTCCTTCCTTTCCTTCTTGCTCCCTCCTACACTACTTCAGACAAATGGTTATCCAACATCTTCTTTAAAACTTCTGATGTTGGAGCATTCACAACTTGTGGAGGCAAGCAGTTCCACTGGTTAATAATGTAGTTCTAAGTGTCAGGAAATTTCTCCTTAGTTCTAAGTTGCTTCTCTCCTTGTTTAGTTTCCACCCATCGCTTCTTGTTCTACCTTCAGGTGCTTTGGGGAATAGGTTGACTTCTTTGTGGCAACCCCTGAGATATTAGAAGACTGCTATCATGTCTCCCCTGATCCTTTTCTTTCTTTCTTTCTTTCTTTCTTTCTTTCTTTCTTTCTTCCTTCCTTCTTTCCTTCCTTCCTTTTTTCTTCCTTTTCTTCTTGCTCCCTCCCTCCCTCTTCTTTCTTTCTTTCTTGTCTTCCTCCCTCCCTCCCTTCTTTCTTTCTTTGTTTTGCTTTGGAGAATAGTTTGACCCCCCTCCTCTCTGCGGCAGCCACTGAGATATTTATTGGAAGATGCTATCCTGTCTCCCCTGGTCCTTCTTTTCATCAAACTAGCCATGCCTGGTTCCTGCAGCCGTTCTGCATATGTTTTAGCCTCCAGTCCCCTCATCATCCTGGTTGCTCTTCTCTGCCCTCTTTCTATCGTTTCAACATCTTTTTTATAGCGTGGTGACCAAAACTGGACGCAGTACTCCAGATGTGGTCTTACAACGGCTTTATAGAGTGGTGTTAGAAAAGGGCAAAATCAACAGGGCAACAATTTCTGTCCCAGAAGATGCGATCTCTGATAAAAGCATTACAAACTCAACAGCGGGACCACCTGGCCCCTGAATCACCCCCTTACACAACCACCATCACCTCTTAAACATCGAAAGGAAACCCCCCCCCCCTATATTTTGATGCACCAGATTGATTGAGCCGCTTTCGAAATCTCAAAGCACTTCCTATAATCTTTATCCTTGCAAGCAGGGTCAATATTTTCCACAATCACTTTAGTACAAAAATAACCCAGCATTTACAAGGTCTGGGGCTGCATCAGCCTTGAAAGGAACGGACTTTTTGGAAACAAGGCCAAGAGAAAATATTTTTTTTTAAATGGTGCGAGGATTTAACTCGCTATTTCTTTTGCAAATTTGAAAGTCAACCGGAACAGAAAATGGGGAGGGGGGCTAAAGTGAAATAAAAAAAGGAATAGAGGGGGTCCTTGAGCGATGAGCACAGCTGAGTTTCCTCACCACCGTCATTAAACAAATCACAGTGGTTGTTAAGTTAGTCACACAGTGGTCAGAAGTCCGCAGAAGGGGATTGCATGACCCTGGGACCTTGCAACCGTCATAAGTCCATGCCAGTTTCCAAGCCTCTGAATTTGGATCATGTGACACGTTGATGCTGCAGCCTAAGTGTGAAAAAACGATCGTAAGTCGCTTCTTTCGGTGCCGTCGTAACTTTTTTAAAAAGTTTTTTATTAAATTCTAAACATTAAAAAAGGACAATACACAAAAATAGATAATAACATAAATACAAAAAACAAATAATAGTCTTCGGAGAGGGGCGGCATACAAATCTAATAAATAATAATAATAATAAAAAATAATAATATAAATACAAAAAGACATAATAATATAAATACATCTACAAAACAAAAGAAAAAAATGTTAAAATTAAGCTATAATATATCGGTCCATTAAACACATTCCTTTTGTTTGTTTGTTTTCTTGTGGCAAATGCAGCCGGTATTAAAAATATATATTAATTTCTATATACTGTATACATTTATTATATTTCTTACCGCCTTATCTTAATCAGTAATACAATAATTTGCCATTGTAACTTTGAATGGCCACTGAGTGGACAGTTGTAAGTAGAGGACTTCTTGAAAGTTTTTTTAAAAAATGGGTGCAGAATTTTTTTTGGGGGGGGGATATAATTTTTTTATATCATAGTTAAAGCATAGCTTACTCTCTTGTGATCCCTTCTTCTTCAATCTCTCCACTTTAGGTGGTAAGAGAAAAGGAAACGGACACACGGATGGCTGGGGAATTCTGGGAGTTGAAGTCCACAAGTCTTAAAAGTGGCCAATGTTGGAGACCTCTTGATCCAAAAGGTGCAAAAAGCCGTTTTTTGTTTTGGGATTTTGGGTTTATCGCTCACAGCCATCGCCCGGCACCGATTACTAGACAACCATTAACTAGAAGTGACCTTAGTCGGTTGAAAAACACTCAGGCGAGACCTTCCACCAAGGCGGAAGTCACCTCGGATTAAGCAGGCTCCCCTTTGCTCCTGGGTCATAAACAAGAAGCGAGTAATTTTCCACCCGGAGTAGAGTCGGAGTCAGTAACGCAGACCCCTGTTTTTTGTACCTAGGTAGTCCTCGCCTTTATGACGCCACGGGCGTGCAATGATTTCTTTGCTAAGCGAGACTGTTGTGTAAGTGGATTTTTTGCCCTCATTTTACACGCTTCCCTGCCACCGTTGTTAAGCGAGTAGCTGCAAGTTGTTGAGATACGAACTCTGTCATTTAACTGAATCTGACTTCCCCATTGATTCAAAAAGGGGGAATGCCCTGATCCTGGGGGGAAACAGGGCAGTTGTTTATTTATTATTATTTATTATTAAGAAAATGGGGAGAGTTTTATCACTGGATAGAAAGCTAACATATATTTATGTTAAAATAATTAACTATTTTTGAGCTGAGACAAGAGAATTTAGAGATAAATACTAGAATCCAGATGGCGACGATAAGAAATGGTGGTAGCGCTATAGCACAAAACTTAGTTATTAACACTAGCTTAAACATATGGCATCTTTTTTTAGATTATGAGTTTGATAAGGTAAAGTGTTGGAGTATGAGAAGTTTTTCTTTGTCTTATACACACTGCTCAAAAAAATAAAGATAGCACTCAAATAACACATTCCAGACCTGAATGAATGAAATATTCTCACTGAATCCTTTGTTCTGTACAAAGTTGAATGTGCACAACAGCAGGTGAAATTGACTGTCAGTGTTGCTTCCTAAGTGGACAGTTCGATTTCACAGAAGTTTGATTTACTTGGAGTTATATTGTGTTATTTATTTATTTATTTATTTATTTATTTATTTATTTATTTATTTATTTATTTATTTATTTATTTATTAGATTTGTATGCCACCCCTCTCCGAAGACTCGGGATGGCTAACAACAATAAAAAAGACAATGTAAACAAATCTAATATTAAAAATAATCTAAAAAACCCCAATTAAAAAAACCCAATCATACATACCAGCATACCATGTATAAATTCTATAAGCCTAGGGGGGAGGGGAAAATTTCAATTCCCCCATGCCTGACGACAGAGGTGGGTTTTAAGGAGCTTGCGAAAGGCAAGGAGGGTGGGGGCAACTCTGATATCTGGGGGGAGCTGGTTCCAGAGGGTCGGGGTTGCCACAGAGAAGGCTCTTCTCCTGGGTCCCGCCAAACGACATTGCTTAGTCGACGGGACCCGGAGAAGGCCAGCACCTCTTTAAGTGTTCCCTTTATTTTATTTGTTTTTTTGAGCAGTGTTTATATAGAGTTTCTAATAGTTATAAGTTGGGTATATATTATTTGACTTGATTAATTAGTTAAACGGAAATATGAAAGTTCAAATTAAGAACTGGATTTATGAGATACCATACTGTAAGGTGGAGAAAAAAAATATTTTTGAGGTTTTATGCTTAATAATGTACTTAATGATGTCGGCTAAAGTTATCAAATCTTAAATGAGGAGCGAGATACAAGAGCCTCTATTGAATGTTTAGTACGAAAAAGAAAAATGCGTATACCGGTATATGTTTTATGATAAGCATTGTTGTAGTGGGCTGGTGGTGGCTTAAAGGTCATGTGATGGGGTGGGAGTGGCTTACCGGCCATGTGATCAGTTGGGAGTGGCTTGACAATCCTGTGAGTGGGAGTGGCTTAAAGGTCATGTGACTGGGTAGGAGTGGCTTACCAGCCATGTGACCAGGTGGGAGTGGCTTGACAATCCTGTGAGAGGGAGTGGCTTAAAGGTCATATGACAGGGTGGGAGTGGCTTACCGACCAAGATAAGTTTTCAAATAGGCGCTTGGACTCTTTTTCAGTTGATTAAGTCACATTATTTGGATAGCCACAAAAATGAGAGACAGCATGATTTGTTGAGGAGCACAGGAACATTTTAAGCACAGGAACCCACAAGATTCAGTATGAGAACAGATTAGGCAAGTAGCTCAATTTTCTTCAATTGCTATAAAAGTTCAGTTCTAGATAATGATTAAAAATGAGTGTTTATGGGTAAAAACATACCATTTAATTGTTTCCTATTTTAAAAGTAATTAAGGAGCGTACTAAGGTACTAGAGAAGGAAGGCGAAGAGAAAAAAAAAACTATTTTCCATAAATAGCGCGTAAACTTACTACCCCCACTGCATCCCCCCACCCCCCCCGGTCACTTGGCCAAACAGGTTTTGCTTTGTGAGGAAGCCCTTGCTGGTTGTGGGGCCTCCTGTCTGGCATTGAAGGGAAAACAAAAGAAAAGGGATATGAATCACTCGGCCTTTCTGTCGGCATCTGGAGCCCTGCGCCTGGTACAGTTCCTTCTTTCGAGCAACCCGGTGGAGAAACGCTGAGTAACGGCTTCCTGATTTCGAGGCATTCCGGTAGACTGGAGGGGGGGGGGTCTCTTTGGTGTAAGAAGGGGGGTTGGTTTGTTTATGGTGTGTGTGTGTGTGAGAGAGAGAGAGAAGAGATGAGATAAATAAATGTGCGAGAGAGAAAGAGTCAAAGAGGGATAAAGAGAGAAAGAAATAGTACAGTGAGAAAGAGAGGGAAGAGAGGAAGAAACAGAGAAATAGGGAAGAGGGAGAAAACGAGAAAGTGGAGGAAAGAGAGAGAAGAGGGAAGGGAGAGAAGAGAAGAGAAAGAGAGAAAGTGCGAGAGAGCATGAGAAAGGGAGAGGAAGAAGGAGAGTGAAGGAGAATGAAAGAAAAGGAGAGAAAGAGAGAAGAAAAGGAGAGGAGAGAGGGAAAAAGACAAGAGAGAGAGGAAGGAGAGAGAGAAGAGAAAGAGGGGAAAGAAGAGGAGAGAAAGAGAGAAAGCGGAAGAGAGGAGAGAAAGAAATGTAGGAGAGAGAGAGTGGGTGGGATAAAGAGAGAATGAAATAGTACAGTGAGAAAGAGAGGGAAGAGAGGAAGAAACAGAGAAATAGGGAAGAGGGAGAAAACGAGAAAGTGGAGGAAAGAGAGAGAAGAGGGAAGGGAGAGAAGAGAAGAGAAAGAGAGAAAGTGGGAGAGAGCATGAGAAAGGGAGAGGAAGAAGGAGAGTGAAGGAGAATGAAAGAAAAGGAGAGAAAGAGAGAAGAAAAGGAGAGGAGAGAGGGAAAGGGACAAGAGAGAGAGAAAGGAGAGAGAGAAGAGAAAGAGGGGAAAGAAGAGAAGAGAAAGAGAGAAAGCGGAAGAGAGGAGAGAAAGAAATGTAGGAGAGAGAGAGTGGGTGGGATAAAGAGAGAATGAAATAGTACAGTGAGAAAGGGAAGATAGGAAGAAACAGAGGAGAGAAATAGGGAAGAGGAAGAAGAGAAAGAGAGAAGAAAACGAGGGGGGAAGAGAGGAAAAAAAGAGAGAAGAGAGAGGAGAAAGAAGAGAAAGAGGGAGAGAGAGAAGAGAGAGAGGAAGAGGGAGAGAAGAGAGTGAAGGCGAATGAGGGGAAAGAAAGAAAAGCAGAGAAAGAGAAAAGCGTGCGCACAAGAGACAGAGAGAGATAAAAAGAGAGAATGTGAAAGAGAAAGAAAAGAGCGAAAGATGAGGAGAGTGACAAACCAACCAACAAACAAATAAATAAGCAAGAGAAGAGAAGAAAAAGGAAACAAGAGAAAAGAGAGAGAAAAGAGAGAGAGATTTGGGAACATACTGTTTCTCAACCTTAGCATTTTTATAGATGGGTGGACTTCAACTCCCAGAAGCAAAGCTTCCAGGTTTTGGGGGGAAAGACTCTCTGTGTGTGTGTTTCTCCTCCCTGAATTAAACCCCTTTCTCTCCCCCCCCGTCCCACCATAACTTAATGTCCACTTTGCGCAACAGTGCGCCTCTGTCCCTTTGTCATCCTGTGCAGGAAGCAAGAAAAGCCACCGGCCATAGTTCTGACGTGGCGCAGGGATCTCCGTTGCCCAAACCCTGCGGATGCACAGTTTGCAGCATGCGGGAAAGCGACAACTTCTTGCCCAACCTGCTGTGAGCACACAACCTCTGTAGCCTTCCGCCTGCCTGGGACTGTGACTCGTCCTTGCCACATTCACCCAACTTGGGCAATCATTGCGGGGGGGGGGCAAGGTTGTCTGGAAGGGGGGGCCACTAGCGGGTTCCTGGAAGGCCCCTTGGTTCATCCGGGGAAGCACAGCTGTGGGGCAGGCCTAGGAAGAACGGTGGGGGGTTGAATCAGCTGCATAAGCTAGAAACCAGGAGATGGTGAGTTCTAGTTCTGCCTTAGCCATGAAAGCTGACTGGGTGACTGGGCCAATCACTACAAGACAGTGAGTTCTAGTCCCACCTTAGGCATGGAAGTTAGCTGGGTGGCTTTGGGCCAATCACCAGGAGACGGGGAGTTCTAGTCCCACCTTAGACATGGAAGTTAGCCAGGTGGCTTTGGACCAATCACCAGGAGACGGGGAGTTCTAGTCCCACCTTAGGCATGGAAGTTAGCTGGGTGGCTTTGGGCCAATCACCAGGAGATGGGGAGTTCTAGTCCCACCTTAGGCATGGAAGTTAGCCGGGTGGCTTTGGACCAATCACCAGGAGACGGGGAGTTCTAGTCCCAGCTTAGGCATGGAAGTTAGCTGGGTGGCTTTGGGCCAATCACCAGGAGATGGGGAGTTCTAGTCCCACCTTAGGCATGGAAGTTAGCTGGGTGGCTTTGGGCCAATCACCAGGAGATGGGGAGTTCTAGTCCCACCTTAGGCATGGGAGTTAGCCGGGTGGCTTTGGACCAATCACCAGGAGATGGGGAGTTCTAGTCCCACCTTAGGCATGGAAGTTAGCCAGGTGGCTTTGGACCAATCACCAGGAGACGGGGAGTTCTAGTCCCACCTTAGGCATGGAAGTTAGCTGGGTGGCTTTGGGCCAATCACCAGGAGACGGGGAGTTCTAGTCCCACCTTAGGCATGGAAGTTAGCCGGGTGGCTTTGGACCAATCACCAGGAGACGGGGAGTTCTAGTCCCAGCTTAGGCATGGAAGTTAGCTGGGTGGCTTTGGGCCAATCACTAGGAGACAGGGAGTTCTAGTCCCACCTTAGGCATGGAAGTTAGCTGGGTGGCTTTGGGTCAATCACCAGGAGATGGGGAGTTCTAGTCCCACCTTAGGCATGGAAGTTAGCTGGGTGGCTTTGGGCCAATCACCAGAAGATGGGGAGTTCTAGTCCCGCTTTAGGCATGAAAGCCAACTGGGTAACTTTGGGCCAATCACCAGGACATGAGGAGTTCTAGTCCCGCTTTAGGCATGAAAGCCAACTGGGTAACTTTGGGCCAATCACCAGGACATGAGGAGTTCTAGTCCCGCTTTAGGCATGAAAGCCAACTGGGTGACTTTGGGCCAATCACCAGGACATGAGGAGTTCTAGTCCCGCTTTAGGCATGAAAGCCAACTGGGTGACTTTGGGCCAATCACCAGGACATGAGGAGTTCTAGTCCCGCTTTAGGCATGAAAGCCAACTGGGTGACTTTGGGCCAATCACCAGAAGATGGGGAGTTCTAGTCCCGCTTTAGGCATGAAAGCCAACTGGGTAACTTTGGGCCAATCACCAGGACATGAGGAGTTCTAGTCCCGCTTTAGGCATGAAAGCCAACTGGGTGACTTTGGACCAATCACCAGGAGATGATGAGTTGTCGTTTTGCCTTAGGCTTTGAGCCCAAAGGGTTTTGGGGGATGATCATTGCCCAGAGACACCCCCCCCCCGACTGGCACAGAGGGACCTTGGAATGTCTCAGTTGGCACAGATGCTCTCTGATAAAACAAAGTGACAAAATTAGTGGACCAGGGAAATGCTGTCGATGTGGTTTACTTGGACTTCAGTAAGGCGTTTGACAAAGTAGATCATAACCCACTACTAGATAAAGTAGAAAAATGTGGGGATGGACAGCAACACCACCAGATGGATTCAAAACTTGCTAACCAACCACACTCAACGTGTGGTGCTCAACAGAACGGCATCTACCTGGAGGGATGTAAGCAGTGGAGGACCTCAAGGCCCAGGACTCTTCAATGTCTTCATCAATGACTTGGATAAAGGGATAATGGGGAACTCATCAAATTTGCAGATGACACCAAACTGGCAGGAATAGCCAACTGAAGACAGGTGCAAAATACAGAAGGATCTTGACAAACGTGAACAATGAGCACTGTCTAACAAAATGAACTTCAAGGGTAAAAGAAGTCAGGTTCTACATTTAGGCAAGAAAAGCAAAATGCACAGGAGGTACAGTATAGGTGGCACCTCCCTCAACAGAAGATCTGCAAAATATAAAAATCGATTGGTGGCCCTCGATGCAAATAAAGCCAAGATACAAAAAGGACGCTGAAAGATTAGGTGTAGACACGGATACACAGCAATTAAATCCACAGTCACTGAATTACAACATGCCTGGGATAAACATAGATCCATCCTGAGATCAAATACAGGAAATAGAATAAGGGCAGACTAGATGGACCAGGAGGTCTTTTTCTGCCCTCAATCTTCTAGGTTTCTATGTTAATTAGATAAAATTCTGACGGGCACCAATTAAAAAACAAGGCAAGAAAAACAAAATGCACAGGTAGAGTGTATGTGGTACCTTGCTCAACAGTAGTAACTGTGAGAGGGATCTTGGAGTCCTGGTGGTCAACCATTCAAATCTGAGCCAGCCGTGGGCAGCAGCTGCCCAAAAAGCCACCACAGTTCTAGGCTGCATCAACAGAGGGAGAGAATCGAGATCACATGAAGTGTTACTACCACTTTACAAGGCCTTGGTAAGGCCACACTTGGAATATGGCATCCGGTTTTGGTCATCACGATGCAAAAAGGATGTTGAGACTCTAGAAAGAGTGCAGAGAAGAGCCACAAAGAGGATTAGGGACTGGAGGCTAAAACATGGTTGCAAGAACTGGACATGGCTAGTTGAATGAAAAGAAGGACCAGGGGAGACAGGATAGCAGCCTTCCAATATCTCAGGGATTACCACAAAGGAGAAGGAGCCAAGAAGCAGCTGAGGGCAGAACAAGAAGCAATGGGTGGAAACTAAGCAAGCAGAGAAGCTACTTAGAACTCAGGAGAAATTTCCTGCCTAACCATCTCCCTAGGCAGCTCACAACAAAAATTAAAACATATAAATAGTATTAAAACTTCAAAAACAAAACCAATTTAAAAACAATTTAAATCCCACAGTTAAAAAGCATGTTTCTATTGTAGAAAAAAAACCTATATTACAAAAGCTCTCATCGGATTCTGTAGAAAGTGACTACTAGGTCATGACGGGGGCAGAAAAATCCAGTGGGGAAAACCAGCAAAATATCCCACTTATTTATGGCAAAGGAGCCTCCTCCGCCCCTTGCGCGCTGACCATTGGGAGAGAGGCGGTTGGGGGGAAAAATGATTTAAGGAATGTCGACCTTTTGTTGCGTAACTGCCTTTGCAGCTTCGGGGTGAGAAGGCCAGGAGGGAGAAAAAAAATGCGATAATTATAAACTGCAAGAGCTCCGTTTATTTAACTGACATCATTTTCAGAGGCGGCTCTGCTCCAGCCCTGATACCAGAAGAGAGAGAAATGCTAATAAAGTTCATTTCGGACTGGAAAACAACCGCCGGGGCCAACTCAGAGACAAGAGAGATAATTCATTGACTAATACCATTATCTGTCCTTTGGTAAGATCTCGCCGGGATTGGCAAATGGTTTTAGCCTCACCCTGCCAACTCCCTGAATTTGCCTGAATTTTAGCCAAGCTGCAGCTGATTCCCTGGCCCTGAAAAAAAACATCCCTTGCGATGTTGATCAGGAGCATTCTTATAGGGCTTAGGACCAGACTACCGACGGGACCGTCTTCTGCCTCATGCATCCCACCGGCCGGTGAGGTCCCACAGAGTCGGCCTTCTCCAGGTCCTGTCGGCCAGACAATGTTGACTGGCGGGGCCTTAGGGGAAGAGCCTTCTCTGTGGTGGCCCCGACCCTCTGGAACGAACTCCCTGCAGAGATACGTATCACCCCCTCCCTCCTGGTCTTTCGTAAAGCTCTCAAGATCTACCTCTGCCGGTGGGCATGAGGGACCATGAGTCACGAGATTGTCCCCCGGCCGATGAATGAATAAATGAGTATGCAATAGGGTTGATATCCCTGGAGGTGTCTGTAATGTGGCAAGTGATTTAGCTTTACTAGATAAGTGGCCAAAGCAATGGAAACTGCAGTTTAATGTTTCCAAATGTCAAATAATGCACTTGGGGAAAAGGAATCCTCGATCTGAGTATTGTGTTGGCAGTTCTCTGCTAGCAAAAACTTCAGAAGAGAAGGATTGAGGGGCAGTGATTTCTGACAGTCTCAAAATGGGTGAGCAGTGTGGTCGGGCAGTAGGAAAAGCAAGTAGGATGCTTGGCTGCATAGCTAGAGGTATAACAAGCAGGAAGAGGGAGATTGTGATCCCACTGTGTAGAGCGCTGGTGAGACCCCATTTGGAATAATACTGTGTCCAGTTCTGGAGACCTTACCTACAAAAAGATATTGACAAAATTGAATGGGTCCAAAGACGGGCTACAGGAATGGTGGAAGGTCTTAAGCATAAAACGTATCAGGAAAGACTTCATGAACTCAATCTGTAGAGTCTGGAGGACAGAAGGAAAAGGGGGGACATGATCGAAACATTTAAATATGTTAAAGGGTTAAATAGGGTTCAGGAGGGAAGTGTTTTTAATAGGAAAGTGAACACAAGAACCATGGGCTACAATCTGAGGTGAGTTGGGGGAAAGATCAGAAGCAACATGAGAAAATATTATTTGACTGAAAGAGTAGTAGATGCTTGGAACAAACTTTCAGCAGCCGTGATTGGTAAATCCACAGGAACTGAATTGCCTGGGATAAACATAGATCCATCCTAAGATAAGATACAGGAAATAGTATCAGGGCAGACGAGATGGACCATGAGGTCTTTTTCTGCCGTGAGTCTTCTATGTTTCTATGAATTGGGTGAATGTGGATGACTGCATAAGGGTTTTTAAAAGATTTTTATTAATTTTGTATGTGTCCTTTTAAAATAATTAGATTTCTACGCATTTATTGTTTGTATTGACAATGTTGTACGCTCCTCTGAGTCGCTTTGAGACGGGGGGGGAGGCATAGAAATCTAATTAATAAATAATAAATTAATAATAAATAATAAATTCTTGTCGTGGTTGATAGGTTTTGGGGGGGTGATGTCACCCCAGCGCTACCGGTTTATTTATTTATTTATTTTATTTATTTACACAACACAACACAACGTATAATAAAACAATGTATAACATTTCAGATCCAATTAATTAAATGTAACATCTAAAAAATACTACCTCTGTTTACAACCATGCAATGTCTTAAACGGATCCGACAAAGTCCTTTTTTGAGGCCTTCCGTGCACGAGTAACCAAGCGCCTTCTCCCAACCCAACTCCCAAGGCTTCGTTGACCCGTCACTCTTTCCAGAATTCAAAGGAGGAATGGCAGACTTCCCCTTCTTCCTCCTTTCACTCCTGGATGGGTTTTGCAACCTTTTGCTCAAAGAAAAACAAACCAGGGTCAGCGGGGACCTTGGCCGGGATCCCAGGGAGAGGTGTGGCGGTAAACAGAAGGATCTCTTAGAACAGGGATCTCCAAACTTGGCAACATTAAGATTTCTGGACTTCAACTTCCAGACTTCCTCAGCCAACATAGCTTACTCTCTTGTAATCCCTTCCTGTGCAATCTCTCCACTTTAGGTGGTGAGATAGATGGATATATAGATATAAGGGTAAGGGTAAGGATAGACAGACAGACAGACAGACAGATAATGGCTGTTTTTACACATTGGTAAAAGAATCAGAAGACTAAATATAAACTTGGAGGAATTGAACTTATTGATAACCCTCACTCTGTCGAAGACCTTGGAGTACTCATATCCAATGACCTAAGTCCTAGAGCCCACTGCAACATTGCCCAAAAGGCTTTAAGAGTTGTTAACCTAATCCTTCGCAGCTTCTTCTCTGGTAATTTTGAACTGCTAACAAGAGCTTACAAAACATTGGTCAGACCAATCCTATAGTACAGCTCGCCTGTATGGAACCCACATTGCATATCTGACATCAACACAATTGAGAGAGTCCAGAAATATTTCACAAGAAGAGTCCTTCCCTCCTCTTCTCACAACAAAATACCTGACTCCGCCAGACTTGAAATTCTTGGTTTAGACAACTTACAACTCTGTTGTCTCCTCAGGGGGAGGATGGATGGGTGGGTGTAAAACAGAAAGAGAAAGAATGGTTTGATTGTTAAGAGATATCATTAGATTATAAATGACATGATAGATAGAGAGAGAGAGAGAGAGAGAGAGAGAGAGAGAGAGAGAGAGAGAGAGAGAGAGAGAGAGAGAGAGATGATGGATGGGTATACAGATGATAGATATTCATTGATTAACAATAGATAGAAAAATGATAGACAATTTTCCTATCAATAGACAATGATAGAAAAATGACTGTATCAATATTGATTGTTTCCTGATTGCTTATTTGACCCCTATTTATTTATTTTATTATTTATTTATTATTTAGATTTGCATGCCGCCCCTCTCCGCAGACTCGGGGCGGCATACAAATCCTATGACAATAATTAAATGTTGGACCTCATGATTCTTGACAAATGTCTCTTTTCTTTTATGTACGCTGAGAGCATCTGCACCAAAGACAAATTCCTATTCTATTCTGTTCTATTCTATTCCATTCCATTAACAGACATCTAATATGAAAAGACAGACCCCCTAAAAGCTGTTTTCACGAACAGGTAATCCTAAAATTACACGCGTTCATTTAGTGACGATTTCAAGTATTGCAA